>NW_010174293.1:13357-58402 GCF_000695765.1 Mesitornis unicolor | reverse complement strand
GAAAGAGTGCACTGAGGTGTCTAAGAGAAAATGGAGTTCATGTCAGCAGTTGGATGAAACAAAGACGACAGCAGAGATGGATGGGGAGAAGAGCGAGGTATGTAAGGTATAAAGAAAATCATAGGTGAAAGACATCTGCCTGAGAAAAAGAAGATGGAGATGAATGAGGGAGGGCAGTACACAAATGAAAGGGGTTGATGCTGGGTAGAAAGTGAGGTGAAAAGAATTCAGGCAATATTAGATCACAAGGAGAAGGAAGGAAAAGACAAAGGGAAAATCAACTAGAAAATATGAGAATCTTTAAAGAGAAGGAGATTGTGCCAGATCAGGGAACATGCATGGGGAACAGATATCCTGAAAGAAAGATTTTGGTGCATATGAGTGGGAAAAATTAATGTGATTAAAAGATAAACAGAAAAGGTGATTGGAAGAGAAATGGTGGTTGATGAGGTTATGGCAATTTTTGTAGAAAATGAGAAAAGGCAGAACATCAACGTCTGCAGCATGGTAAAAAAAAAACAATTTAAAAAGTGAAGTGAAAGCATGACTGAATGGTGATGGTCCTTGTAGAGTGGCTTTTGAATCCTGAGTAGGTTAGGGATCGTTCATATAAGCTACTGTGAATGTATTATTTTACAGTGTCAGCAGAAAGACCATTGAGTTCCAGAAAATGGCTATCAATAATATATCAGCCTATGGATAATCTGTAGACAATTTAAAAATGCAAAATAAATTATTATTTGTAGTACATTTTCTTACTTTTTCCCTTTTCCTTTACTGCAGTAGTGTTTTCCTGCCCCCTCCTTCAGTCCCCTGGCAGCACTGGATACCTGTCCTTGGTGGAATGCAAAGGAGAAGCTGTCTCTGAATGCAGACACAGTGCCAGCTTTTGTCAGAGAGAGAAGGTTCAAAGTTCATCAGCTATTGGCACCGTGTGTGCTCCTCGGCTGACATACAGCTGATTTGCTCTGAAGCAGAAGCAAATTGTTTTTGCAGCCTTAGGCTACTTCTATAACACAGGGAACTTGATGCAACTGTGTTATGGCATTGACAAGCTGGAGCAAATAAGTAATAGCACTTGTCTTCCTGCTGCTGTAAACTCATCCTGCTTTCTTTCTCTGACTTCCCCAGTAAAAACAAGATAATTTTTAAAAAGGGCCTAAACTGCAACTAATGAGATTCAAGTCAGACTTTAGAAAAATTTCCCGAGTGTAAGGCTGGATGATTTAGGGAGATCATCTTTCCTTGACTGGAGGTGTTTCAAGAACATGTTAACAGCACGTAAATTTAAAAGGCATTGAAGGCTGGGACTTTTAACACTAATGCCACAGGAGGACAAGCCAGCACAAGATCAGGCAGGTGTGAAAGCAAAATCAAAGGAATGTCAGACTGATTAAGAATAAACCACATTAAAAGTGCAACTGGTGAGAGACTTACTCATTCAGAGTTAAATGAGGTATGGAATATGGTATTCCTTTACACCATCTCTTGGGGAGATTTTTGCGATCAAGTTAAGAATGGAAGGAGGTCTAATATGATAGGCTGTATTCATCAGAGAAAGATGAAGACTAGACTTACCTTGGTTAAATGGGAACAGATATGGGGACGTCTAGTGGCCAGGGATCTGTAGTTCACTCTTTTATAGCATATATTGTTTTTTCTTTAATTTCTCCTTTGCCTCTGCTGTGGAAAGCGTCTTAAGTATAGCAGTGGACTAACTTGTATTTGTATTATCCTTGTTTCATTATATTCTATCAAGGGTTGTGTTGTCAAGGAGGTTTAAAATCTGTGCTCTACATTTTTCAGTATGGAGAACACTTCTATTTGCAGGCCTGGCATCAGCTGTTTAAGATGTCCTTTAAGACCTTTTAAATCACTCTGTCTTCTGTAGCAAGCTACTGTGAATTAGTTATTTGAGGCTTATTATCCAGGCCTTTATTATCCTTTACCACACTTAAGAAGGAACAAGAGGTACCGAAGGAGGCCACAGGGGATATTCTCTGCCTAATGAAGCTCTGCTGTGCCTATAGAGCCCCAGTGCCAAGAGGAGAATGGAGAGGTCATGGCTGGAATGTTTTGTGTTCTGGCTGATAGCACATAACAACACATCAGAGCAGCCATGAAACTGCTTTGCATGGCACTGGAAGTCAAGTCAGCTCTGAATGATGCCAGGACACAGAAGGATAAGGACGCTGAAAGATTCCTTTATCTATGTCCTTCTCACTTACACAGTCTGCAGTGCTGAAGTCACTGTCAACTGGAAAAGCAGTAACTGGAAATATGAATGAAAAAGTCCAGTACCTCTGCTTTTAGTTGGGGTTTCCTCTGATTCCAGAGAATCTGACTTTAAGAAGCATGCCAGGGGAGAGAGGTAGGGCTCTTTGCAAGACACCTGATTGATAGAAGGAAATGAGATTGTGTGCCCTTGTATCCCAGTGGATGGAGGTAACTTATCCAGATACTGCAGATTTGCAGTGAAGAGCTGTCTGACACAAATTTTGAATAAGGCTGTCCTTATCCCTCCTTGCTCTGCAGATTTGGGAGGAAAACAGATCCTCTCTTTTACAGAGCAAAAGTAATTCTTCCCTGGTCTGCTTTGAGGTTGTTGCATGCTGATTGGCAACCTGCTGAAAACAAATGATACTTTATAGGGCTCTTTTCTCCTCCCTCATTAACTGTATCATCTTAGTTAAGTGCAGGAAATAGTAGGAAACAGGCAGTTTTAATAAATGCTGAAGGTTCAAACCCAACCCAAACCTCTCCATAGGCTGGAGTCATATGCTACAGTTCCAGGTTTTTACTTCAACAGAACCCCAGGGATTTGGATTCATTAAAGATGCTAATGCCAGGATTACATTTTAATTGCAGTTTTTAACTCACTCTTTCTGCTACCTGTTGCTCTATCAAAGTCATGCTCACAGGAAAAAGCATAAGAAAAGGAACCAAGGGAGATTTGTTTCTGTGGTCTTAGGGTATGGTGCAGTTGCTGCCTGGTTTAAGTGTCTTGTGAAAGTATGACTCCAGACTGAAACAGCTACATCTGAACAGACTAGAATGTGAACATCATTCTGAAGATACAGAGGTGCTCTTACAGGCATCGTGTGTTCTCACATCTAGCTGCACCAGTATGAAGCATGCAGAGAGGCACACCAGCTGTGCACAGCTGCACCATGTTTAGCAGCAGAGTATTTGAATATGAACAAGGCTTTCACTTTGGTCTCAGTCCTTGCCCTCTCCCCTTGATTAATGAATAAAGCTAAATCGTTGCTATTTATGTGATACAGATGGCTGACAATTTGCAGTTTGGGGTTACTAGTTTGGACTATTAACTTGGGTTAATGAATAAGCAGAATGACTAGTGCCAGGGAATCGTCCACTAATTACTCTTGAGCTCTGCTGCTGAAAGAGTAATAGAGAAATAGCAAATATACCAACAGCTTTTGACTACTGATTTATTATTAATAGTATTGCTAAAAGAAGCAAAATCGGAGAAAACTGCTTTTTCTGTCTGACTGTGGACTGTGTGGGGGTGCAGTTCAGGTCACCTCCTCTAGAGAGTGAAGAACAGATGTGTTGAAGTTACTATTTTTTGTCGTGGTCATTGCTAGCTACTCAAAAGGTACTTCTGGTTCCCCTGTGGAGAGAACAGATCTCACTCTGATACTTTTGTTCTGGACCATCCACTTGGCTTCCACAAAAGTGAGAACTGTGGGTATTTATCTTGATGCCAGCTGTGGTAATGAAGCAGTTAAGAAAGGCCTGCAGAAAACCCAAGAGAAATGCACTGATTAAACACTTTAGTTATCTTCTACTATTCTTCTTGCCTGCTCCTTTTCACCTTCTTCCTGCCTTGGCAGCGTGTGCTCTTGTGTTTTTTTGAAAAAGCTGGATGGGAAATTAGTAAACACTTTATTTGGTTCAACATATGTTAAGGAAGTGGAAACATCTGGGGGCCAAAGGGAGAATGTGGCTGGCAAGGCAGGTTGTTATTTTTATACAGAGCTGTTCAGTTAGTTCTCTTTATGTAGAGATGACACTTCACTCAGGCCAGTTTTATCTTGATGCCTCCTATTAAAACTCTCGCCTTTGAGCATTTTGTCTCAGCAGTTTGTACACCTCTGTGTTTATGCCCTGTGATCCATTGCACAACAGCTTCTCCTTATCTCTCTCTTTCCTGAGCGCCTTTCTCTTCCTTTTCCTTTCCTACAGCTATTGCCTTTGGTGTACACCCCTACAGATACCAGGGTCAATGGCAGAGGTCGGGCCCATTTTGTCTGTCACCTCTCCAGCCCTTCCTCTGTCAGAAAGGCGAGAGACCCTAGGGTGAAAGCTGCTCTGAAGAAAAAGAGCCATCCAACCTCTGTCAAGTTTGAAGAAACAAACCAAGCACAAGTTGAGAGAAAATTGTTAGATGGGAGAGAGGATGGGATATCCATGGTACTCAGGAAAATGGTCTCACTCAAGTAATTTGCATGAAGTCATAATGAGACAGGACTGAAAACTTCAATTTTATGCATGTATATATATTCTACTCAATATTATCTATAATTATATTTTTATATTACATTATTATATACTCTAGGCGACAGAGTAGAAACTCATAATCACTCGTAATCTAGTGTAGAAGAGAGCCCTGAGTTATTCCATTAGGGAGACAGAGATGTTACTTTATTAGATGAGAAGAAAAGTAATGTAGTAAGTAAAGCTATATCAAGGCAAAGAATAAAACTATCTCCTTTTCTCTGCATTTTCTCTGTATGTTTTAAAAGTTACCTTCAGCTCCATTGCCACTTATTTCCAGTAATGAATTCAACTGAGCAGACTGACACATTTTTGCCTGTTACATGGAGATCTCGCACAACGTAGGTTAGGGAAAAAGATATTCGTTGGCCTTGATTATACCAAGGCCACTTAATATGGTTGGAGAGATCACTCTTAGTGGTGTTATTCAAACATCAAAGACCAAGGCCATTCTGTTATTTCTTCCTGGTTTGCTAAAGAAAGTGACTTTACTTTAGAGCTCTTATTGCTGTTTTATTACTGTTGTGTATGAACCCTTGTAAATTCCTGGGAGCTGGAACCACGTCCAAAACACAATTTTGATTCTTGGCTTCCATGGGAGAGTTTTGTAGCCTAATTCCTATGTTAAAGATTACATAAGACTGACACTTGTGAGAATCAGTATGGCAAGACCTAACTTCTTTTGCAGCATTGACTCTGAAACTGAAGCTCAGCAGCCTTGTGCAGAGCGGAGACACGAGGCCCAGAGCCACCTCGCTGACTCTGTTGCCACAGGAGTCTTTAAATCAGCCTTAATTCTGATGGCCTCCTGACATAATTTCAAACTGTTTCATTAAGTGTACCACTAACAATGTTTCTCAAAATCCATTTTAATGGCTTCTAATGGTGTATTTGTTGAAAGATATTTAGTATGTTCTATGGCCCAGCAATAACATTGCTGTTTTTATGTATTTATGTGCAAGACAAGGTGTCCTCCTGGTTATGCAGTAACGTTAAATGGACACAGGAACATTAAGTCTAATAAACATGATAGTTACTTTACCTGATTATTTCCATTTTTTAAAAAAACTTTTGAAATGTTTATTAGTTATGTAATTATCATACGCAATAAAATGTTCCAAGGACAAAGAGCAAATACGTTAAACTAGTGTAATAAGTAGAGCTAATATCAGTTAGTTTGCATTGCTTTCTCCCATTAAGCTGGCATGGATCTTAGCTGTGGTTGGTGCACATTTTATTTGCGATGTTCTATTTAAGGATCCTAGTTTGCAGAAATGCCTTTGTCAGTAATAATATGCTGTTGTTATTGATGGCAACTAATTGCTTCATTCCTACAATCCAATGTTTTCCATTTTAGAATCCTTTGATTTCCTACCAGTCAAATGGTAAAAAGAAAAGATAGATGCTGTAATAAAACCTTCAAAGGACAAACAGAAAAAAAAAATCTATTTAAAGCCTAACAATGTAATTCTTGCCTTCTTTTTAGTTCAAAGAGACAAATTACCAGCAACATCAGAAAACCAGAACATGTACAAGACTTTATTATAGCCAAAGATTTCAGGAAATATTGACAGATGTACTTCTGAGACAGAATTTCCTGTTTCCTGCCTTGATGGATAAAATACTGACACACACAGATTCATCTGTTCATTTTGAATATGTGCTGACAGAAGCAGTCAGACTTTCAGAGCAGTATACACTCCAGGTGTACACACTCTGACTACACAGAGCAAGATTCTTGCATCCTGTTTGGCATCCCTGGGGACTTAGAAGAGGAAATCATAAACTGTCATGGACTCAAGATGGCAGAGCTATTAAGGTGACATCCAGCTTTGTGTGCTTGCAGAATAAGAAGCATCGACTCCTGCCAGCCTTCAGACCATTTCTGACTGGATGAAGAGAAGCTGGCTCAGTGGCTGCACTTTAAAGGCAGTAGTTCAAAGTGGTTTCTGTGACTTCCCTTACATTTTTGTTTGTTATTGCTAACTGTCTGTATCCTCTTGGTCTTCTTTCTTGAGAACTAGTTATGACCATATGAAAAATATTTTTTAAAAAAATCTAAACCTGGCTTGACTGTGGTAGCATAATATAGCTAAAAATTTAGTTTGGTGTTTTGGGGATTTTTTGTAATTCAAATGGTTTCAACTGGTCCTAAGAATATCTGACAACTTCTTAGTACTAAGAGATTTTGCTTTTTTCATAAATTTGGCATCAGTAACATTGGTCACACTTACCAGACTCTTTCATGCCAGGCTGTCACAACTCTCAGCAGCTACTGTACTCGAGAATGATGGACCTGTTGGTAGAAACCAACAGCTAAAGCTGAAGTAAACAGGCAAGGAGAGAGATCCCTCAGGAACATTTTCTGTCTGTAGGCCTTTTGAAAAGCTTAATTTCTAGGAAACAATACATTGATATTTAACCTGTCTAGACATGAGTGCCAACTTTGAATTAACTTTGATGGGAGTTAGGTCCTGGGTTGCTTTCCAAGTGCCCAAATACCATAAAAAAGCTATGATTATCTTTCGGGGGGTCATTAAAATAAATAGCCTGTTCAGATATTGAGCTGACAAAGGCAGTACAAAAAACCACAAACTAGACAGGCTTTGATAAAGTATGATAAAGTAATATACAGTAATATACATGCTAGAGGAGTATGGTTCTAGTCATGAGTATTGTGGGAGTGGAAACTTCTGTAAGAAGATAACATTAAAGAAGCAGTAAAAGTTTGGGGTATGGCTATGGCTGTTGGCACTTAAAGTGCATGTAAGTTATGCATCTCAAAGCCATTCAAAATGCTTGACTTGAATAAGCATGCCAGGAAACACTACTTTATTTGTAGACATCACAGAATCACAGAATCATTATGGTTAGAAAAGACCTTTAAGATCATAAAGTCCAACCCTTATCTAACTATTGTGCCCCGTTCTAAACTGTGCCCCTGAGCACCACATCTTGACAGCTTTTAAATACATCCAAGGATGTGATTCAAACACTTCCCTCGGCAGCCTGTGCAGCTGTTGGTGGGCCTAGATACAATGTATCTTTTGGACTGACAATTCTGTCCTCTTCTGCTTCTGAAACATTGCAAGCCTAAGGAGACTTCAAATAGCTAAAAAGCTGTAATTAAAGCCTGCTTCTGAAACATGCAATTGCTTCCCTCACACTGTGCAGGAGAGTTCCTGTTTTCCTGTTGTTTCCTGTGGCATAAACATTTATTTTAAATTCCTTCTGACATTTTGGTAGATGCTGTCTGGAGGAGATGTTCATTCATGTGACACTCTTCCTTCCCTCTGCTGTTTTTGTGGCCTCAAAGGCAAATGCAGGATATTCCTTTTCCAGTTTCTTCAATGCCTCTCCTTATTCCAGTTTCTCTGGATCTCAATCAATCCGCACTGATGTCAGCATTTCAAAAGAACTGATGTAATTACCTGAAAAAAATTTAGGATAGACTGGCCCTGTATTTCCTAGGAAGGGCTGAAACATTCTTCAAGCTTGTACAGATTACAGAGGTTTTGGACAACTATGTAAGTAAAGTATTGTAAGAACTCTAATGCAAGTATTATTCCCGAGATAGTAAAATGAGATGAGGATGAACATCAGATTGACTTAATTTATCTAGACCCCTTGGAGTCAAGAACAAGCTTGGCAAAACAGTCTGACAGGTTTTTATCAGTTGGGACAGTCTAAATAAAATTGATCCTCTCTATGCAGAGGCCTGATCTATAGGATCTCTCAATGTCCCTTCCTTGCTGTGCTTTAGTGATACCAAACTGTAGTAGCTTAGCAGGTGATATGCTGTATCAACACTAAGGATGGGAAAGATGAGAGAACTTCAATTAGCTGATGATGTGCACTGATAATCATATCTAAGATTCTAAATTGCCTTCAGCACATGATCTCTTTATGGTTACACAGCACTGATCCATACTGAGCAATTCAGTGGGTAAGCTGTGCTAATAAAACATTAATGGAAAATAATGGAAAAAATAGGTTCATAAACTGGGAAATGCAGAGACCCCATTTTAAAATTAGAACACAGGTGTATTGCTTCAAGAATTGCTTGGCCTGATTTACCACATGACCTACTGACCCATGATCACATGGTTAAACACTGCTGGATAATCTAGCTTAACTTTTTAATAGTTGCAGTAAATCATTTAAGTAAACCTTAAAAAAGACAGATTCAAAGAAAGAGCTGCTTGATTGAGGCTATTACAACCTCAGAAAATATAAGATTGACAAGAAATCCTGTCGCTTGTGATGACTGGTAAAGTCCACTTTATTTAGAATTAACAAGGGAATTGCTTTCTGAGGAAAAAGAAAAAAGCACAGAACATTCATCCAGACAGAAAAAGGAAGCTTGGGGGGCTGCCTTACTCTGAGGAAATAGGCAGGAATAATTCTTAAAAATTGTATGTGTTTATCTCCTACCAAGAAGTTCACTTAATTAGTTGACCTAGTAATGCTCTTTCTTCTGTAATGTTGTAGATTACTTTAGAACTGGTTTGCTTCAGCATCCTCTGAAAGAGAGAAGGTAGTGGCAGACAGGGAATGTGAATGATCAGGTCAGTGTAGCGAACAGAAAAGAGACAGGATAGGTTTTAGACAGATGTACCCATGATCAATTGAAAGGCATATAACAGGAGGGCTAGTGATACAGTAATTTGTTATAAATTAATCCCTGTGGGTAACAAACTTCTTTGTACAAAGATCCATATTTCAGTAGAAAGAGGTGCAGTCTGAAAAGTAGATAGTGGATTTTGTTCGCCATACAGTTATCTTGCAACGGTTTACTGTGATTAGAAGGAAAGGTTTTATTTGGTCTCAGACAAGGTTTCAGTATAAAGCTCCAAACTGTCCTTATTTGTATAGCTGTGGTTGTTGGCAAACCAGCCTGTGTGATACCTGAGAAATTTTTGTCTATTTTAAGAAACCTGGCTTTTCCTTTCCTCGAGCAAGCTCTACGGTATTCTCTTTCTTCTGATCAGTGTGTTGTCAGCATGTTAGCCGCCTTCCTAACTGCTAATGGAGGTTTTCTGTGTGTCTGTCTCACGTACTGGATTTTCTGTCCAGGTTAAGGGACTGACATAACACTGAAAGAGTTACACTGGTAGGAGTTACAAGACTACACAAAGTTACAAGTTTAATGAGTTTCACAGTCATTCCTGACACTTCATAACAGCAGTAGGCCACACCAGTATGAGTGATACTCCCCAGCCAGCGCAGCACGACACTTTCATTTTACCAGGGTCAGAATGTAACAGCTGATGTGGTGGCAAACCAACCATAACTGTTAAGACCTTTTCTCAGGCCCTGGCATTCCCACAGATTTTATAGGAACTGGCAGGGAGTTCTAGTCTTCCAGTAGGGTCTGCTTTGGGAGGGAGGGTGGACACCAGGCTCTAGCAGAGGTGGGCAGAGATTTGGGGGTGAATGTGAGTGGTAGGGAGGAAAGGGCTGCCTGCCAGTCTGCATGTTGGTGCTGCAGCTCATGAGAGAAGAGGTAGCAGAGGCTAAAGTGCTTTGTGTGGTTGGGATGTCAGTGGGCTGTTTGACCAGACAAAACCACAGCATCTCCAAGTGAGACTGCTTCAGTTGGACTAGATCTGATTATTGACGGGTGAAGTAAGACAGCATGGGTGTCAGCTGCTTCTTAGTACCTGCCTGGGCATGTGTTCTTACTATGTCATAAATTTTATCTCTGTTTCACTGATGATTCACTCTCCCTGAAGGATAATGTACTTCATGTTCACCACAGAGAAGTGGCATATGAATAAACAGTTAATGTGAAGTAGCTGTCACTAACACACTTCTACTAGTAACCTGAGAAATGTGACTTTTCTGATGAAAGAATTAACTTAGTGTATTTTTCAGTGCTGTATTGGTAGAAAGGTGCCTTTTCCCTTCCTTATGAGACTTGTTTACCAGAAGCAACAAAGTATGTTTTTTTCAGTGTGGAAGTAGATGGATGAGGAGGGTTATAACAGATGTTAATAAAATTCAGAGTAGGAAGGAAAAAGACAACATGAAAGAGTTTTTCTCTGTTGCTTCCATTACCAAAGCAGGCAAGTGTGCCTTGAAGACATTAGGTGGCAGGTTCAAAACAAACAAGAGTATAACATTTTCACAGGTTGCTGTATGTTGAAGCTGTGCAATCCTTGGCTGCAGCATGTCATGTAATCCATGGTTCAAGGTGTCTGCCATACACAAATCACTGGAAATTGGGTAAAAAATCTTGCAGAATGTCAGTCTGAGCTTTACATGATCTCCTCTCTGGTATCCATTGCTGGCCGCTCTCAGGTACAGGACATTGTGCTAAGTGCCATTTTTATCCACTGTGGCTATTTTCATGTTCTTAACAATGCTATTATATGACACATTTGTACCAGATGTGCTGCATCTATACTTGGAGAATTTGGGAATTTCTTGTACAGTTTTAACTATTGTTTAAGGGGTCTAGTCTTTTCATGTGGATGAGACTGCAAGAGGCATTTCGGTAGAAACAGACTGAATCAATAGTCCCTTCTAAGCTCTAAAAATAGAAATGTTGTGGGAAATATTTTAAAGTACAATATTTAATAACAGAATAAAAGTCTTTGTTTAAAGTCCATATGACAAAGAATATCTCTTAGGCAGAAGTGCCATTTTGAGAGTTCAGTGACTTGTTTTGAGTAAAGAAAAACATTGTTTGGATTCTGAATACATGGGGAAAACCAGAGACATTCAAATTTGTTATAAGAAAATATTTTATTAGTCTGCAGATACCAGCTAAGTTAATTTAACTGGGACGTCATTTCCTGTTGTCACTGTTGTGTGAATAGGAAAATTACGCTGCTGTTTCTAAAGACTGACTGGAAATGTTACCATTTTGGCAAGAGGTAGTAATTTTTTGCACACTGCAGGTGTTAGGCTGGAAGAAACTTGGATTAAGCTGCTTGCAGACAGAGAAGTGGAGGCCTTCCAGTCATTTTAATCACAGAGTTAATAGGATGAAGTAAGATATTATCCTTTCTCTGATAGTTAATAGACTACAGGTAATTTGTTGCACGCAAGGAGAGGGCAAAGAGGATAGTTGCTCAGATTAAACTTCTTTGATCCTCTGTGGTGATGCCAACAAAAAAAATAGCAGATAAGGCCTTAGCCATGTGGTCATTGTCAGGTGGAGTGACTTGCTTGCTACATCTGCCGTTAGTCTGGTCAGCAGGACAAGTGCAAATTGCAGACAGCAAGTTTTAAGATCAATTATTGAATATCTGTGTCCGTGCTATAAATCAGCTAGGGAGAAAGAAATCAGGGAAGTTTTTCTGGAGCCCTACAGTCCTCTATACCTCCTGCCAAGACCTGCACAGACATATTGCTGCCTCCACCCCCTGTCTGGTGCTTAACTGTCCTACGTCCTAATGCGCAATCCATAGAGTCCTAAGAAGAAACTATGGCACTATTGGCAAACCTGCACCCACCACCCTCCTTAGTACTTCTGTGCCTCTTCTCTAAACAGCTTATCTAAATAGCTTCAAGGCCTCTTGAGTGCCAACATTCTCGGATAGGGTGTCCCAGGAACAACTTCTAACCACAAGGAAGAGCGTTCCTGTTTGAGGCCAATCCTTTTGCTGATCTCTCTTCATAGCAAGATGGTGGGAATAAGGTTTCACCTCTTTTACCTGCATAGGCAGTAGGGACAAACAGAGTTGACAAAAAGGAGTCTGAGAATGCAGCAGTGGTAGTTGAGGCAAGGAGTTCAAGTGTCTTGTTAGAATGGGAGGGTCATAGAAAGGTGAAGACTGCACTGTGGCCTGTTCAGTTTTTAGTCTTCTCAGAGGCAGCAGACTTGTTTGAAGCTGATGAGACCTGAACCTATTAGCTCCAATGCAACACCCACCTCAGCTTAGTGTCCTACTTATGACTCTACTGGTGCTCCTGTTGTTCCAAAAGCTCTGGATGCAAGTATAAGAAGCAGGAGAACTAGGGATGGGACAGGGTTGAGAGCTGAAAGTTTAGGGAATTGTGACAGGATGGGGAAGGTGACATGTTTTCAGATTCCTTAAAGGCAAGGTTGCTAACATAGCCCTGGTGCTAGTACAGTGATGAGGCTCTTAAACTAATGTTTTTGTTGCTCTCTGGTTTAGTACATGAGTAGATTTAGCACGCAAGTATCTACATTAACCTTGGATCCATACACTTAGAGCTGTAAAGTGAATTGGTGCTGAAGGAAGGTGAAAGAAAACAGCAGTTTCTGGGCAGAAGGCAACCCACAATTAGGAAGGTGCTCATGTGCCATTAAACATCATGGTTCAAAGGAACTGTGACGGGAAATGTGCAGGTTTGGTAAACAAGCCAATTGCACTAAGAAAATAATCTGACTACCTGTCACCAATTTTGACTCCCAGGGGAAACTGACTTCCAGAACATTGTCATCCAGCACAACTCTGAGAAACTGAGCTGGTTTTGCCTGGTAAGCATTCCCTTACTTAACAAAAGCTATTATCAGAGAGGAAAGAAAAGGCCAGGTATACTCTTGCTGTGAAGTGAAAGCCTGCAGGCAGAATAGCTGACATTCACTTAAAACCCTATTATTCAGTGAGTGAAGAAATGAAAATGCACTGAACTGGCAGATGAAATTTACTGTTTTCCTTGTCTTCATGTAGAAGGTCAAGCAGGAAAAAAAAACAGGTCAGAAATAAATCAGGAACAATAAAAATAGTCCTCAAGACACTGCAATATTAGCAGAGTGCTTTTCTTCCTGTAGTGTGGTCTCTCCACAGAGCCAGGAGGAAAAACCCCAAGAACATGCCAAAGCATTAAAAGCAATAAAATTGCATTTTGAAGAGCAAAAGAGCAGGCTCTGTGGGTAATGGGCTGTGTCTCTCACCTTTCATCCCTCTGGTGGTCACCAAGGATCTTCTTCGTGATAACAGGTGCCATTTTAAGACCATTTATGTTGCTTGGGAGAGTTATTTGAACAGTATCTATGCATTGCTGCGGTAACTTTGATTGGTTGGTTGTTTTTGTGATGCAATTAAACGATTAGCCTTTTGATAGCAAACTATCCAAATGAAATAGTCTTGTTTGGGTAAGGGCTGTTAAAATGTAAAGTGGCTTATTGACATACTTCAGGTTTATTGACCTAACCTTCTGAAGTAATCTTTTCTAACGAAGAAAAGTCCCTCTGTGCCTTGCATTTATTTCATAGACTTTTTTTCCCTGGTTTGTCGGGGGAAGAGCTTAGAGAATCCTTTGCTCTCTATTTAGTGAGGGAATGTCCCCTTGGAATTGTATATCTCCAAAGAGATTCAGTTCTTCAGTTGAACCATGCCATAGGGTTTCAGTTTTAGCTTGCAGAGCGAGTTTTCAGCCATCCCTTCTAAGAGGAAGCCCAGGTCAGACACATGGCATTTAATTCTCAGTTGTAAAGTGTTAACGGCAGCTGTGGTTTTAACACATAGTAGACACACAAAATTAGAACAGCTTCTCATGCCACCTTGCTAGTTTATTAACACAGAAGGATTTGTGCATTTACATTGGATGCTCTGATCAAGCATAGATTATTTTGTAATGGTTTTCTGTTCTAATCTCCAGGAAGGAGGAATGGAAGGCTGAGACCTGGAAAATGTGAGAGGGTCTGTCCCTTCATAGCTGTGACTGGCAGAGATTAAGGCAATTTAAATGAATTGACCTTTTCCTTCCCGATGTCCATGGGCTACTCTCCATTCTCTGAATCTTCACTAGCTTTATTTTCACGACCACCTTTCAGATTATGTTTGTGTGTCTGAAACACTATGCAATCTAGTCTGCTTTTGACTACTGTCTACCTGCACCCGATTCTACACGTGGTTCATGTCTGTTAGCACTCTGATGTAGAGGTTTGTCCTTGAGGTGTCCTCTCTGCTAGAGCTGTTTACCCTTTGTGATTTAACCATTTTCCTTTCTCAAATAATGTATTTATTTATTTATTTTATTTTTTTGATATGACAGATGTCAGTGGTTATCCATCCTTCAGATACTAGGCATTTCTCTTGACCAGGCCAACGAGTGTGTTTTTTCCTTTATCCTCATTGCCCCATCTAAAAACAACTTTTCTTGATAATTCAGGATGCTTTCTGGCTTCCTGATCATGACTGCTCCTTTCCCTGTGGGGCAATGAAAGCTTGTACTGCCCAGCCACTGTGAGTAGGCAGGACATAGTTTCAAGTCCTACTCTAAAGAGCTCGATTACAGGAGCTATATTTTTCTATCCACCACCCCCAAGCTTTAGTTCAAGCCAGAAGGGAGGCGAATCTGATGGCTTTTAAAACAAAATAATAATTTTAAAAATCATATTCTCACCACAACAGAATTTCAGATCTTGTTTTTATCAAATGCATGGAAGTTTTCCAGTGAATCCAGGTTTGAGGTGAGTGTCTGTTAGTGTCAGAAACCAAAATGTGGTATGAGCTAGAAACAGACATTGTCTTAACTGTTTTCTTCCCAGTTTTCTCTCAGATGGTAAGTTCTGTTGTCCTACGTGTGAAATTTTTTGTATGACTGTTTTCCTGAAGAAAGTCTGGATGAACAGTATCTTAGCACTTTCTCTGCCTTTTAAATTAATGTTTTATCAAATAATTACCTGTGAATAAGGAAAAAAATTAAGTGCTTTTACAACTCTAGTTTCAGGTCAAATGACCTGGGCATGAGGCACATCTTCACAGTGACAGGTCCAGATGCACAAAGCAGTCCCCATGCTGGAAGAATCAATTGGGAGATTATGGGCTATGTGATTAGAAAGACTTTTGGCTTAGAAACTTGCATAATTGTCCCTAAAAAACTGAACTATGGAGTAGTACCAGGCTTGTTAGGATTATTCAGCACTTACAAGGTAATCTTTTTCCTTAATCTATGAAAGTATTTACAGGCTGGAATACATATAATTTATACAACATGGTATTAGGACTCCAGGGAAAGGTATTGCCATTCAAAGAAGAAAGGCAAAGTGGGACATTTTGGCAAAATTGGACAAGGTAAATCAGAACATTACTTGGTGTAGTTGCCACAAAAGTTTTATTTTGAAAAAATTCCTAGGATAACCTTGTCATATATTTTTTAATTAATTATTTTACATGATGATTATCTTTGTCTTTGGGTGTACTTATAATTGGCCTTCTACAGGGAGAGAGGAGGCACAGACTGAGAAACATTGTTTTGCATGCTCTGTGTGCTCCCTTTGTACAAGCCTAACCAGCACTACCTGTCCGTTTCAGGGTCAGGCAGTTCCCTGCAGCAGGAGCAACAGAGGGGCAGCTGCTCAGAAAGGAAGGAATTAATATAATTGCCTTACAACATTTCATTTGAGAGATTGACCATCACTAAAATGGAATGAATCAATTTTCAACAGCTGTGAAGAATTACATGTGCCTAGGGCCTGAGCAGTTTAACCATGGAAACTTGTCTGTGCAGTAAGAAAGCCAGAGCTTGAACACTCAGACTCAAACAAGCAGCTCTGGCTTTGAGCGCCACCATTCCCAGGTACTCAGACCACTCGAAGGCAGGTGTACAGAACGTATGCTCTGGATAACACTAGACTCTGTCAGCCTTCCCCAGCAAAGCACACCCTTGAGAGGGCTTGCCATCGACTCTACAGTCAGAGAGGGCTCTTCCCTGCCCCAACAGACAGCCTGAGGGTGAAGACCTGTGCAGCAGGCCTGCAGATGTGTGGGTGAGCCCCAGGCTGTGGGCTCTGTGCAACCCCCTGGCTCTCCTTCCAGAGTAGGGGATTGCGAGATGCACTTTGGGAATCCAGAGGCTGTTTGGCATTGAAAGCAAGCTCATGCAAAATACAGTCAAAGTGCTTTCATGTGAGTTCCTGAGGAGAGGCCATGGCAGCTCTAAAGAATACACACAGCCTGGTTTGTTTATGAGGAGAAAGGGCTGCTGTGGGAAATGGCCACGTCACTGTTCCTATGGTGTTCTGTACCTTGTTTATAGGATAGTGCCAAGTGGTAAGCACAAACACACTCATGATGGTGTATCTCGGGAACTGCAGGTCCCCTTTTTGATCTTGTTCAAAACCTAAAAAGGAGAGAGTTGTTTAAATTTGTTCTACAGTCACTGCTCTTCAACTGTTTGAACCTTCCCCCCTGCCCTCATGTTCACTTCTCTCAGTTCCAGGGAGCTCCTGAAGCATGCTAGAAACATCACAGGCAATAGCTACATTTGAAATGTATATTTGGGTGGATGTTTTGCCACAGAAGCTCTGGGTAGTGTAATCATAGGTGTATCAGAAGCTCTATGTGACTTTCCTCTCTTCTAATAGCATGTTCATAAGTACTATTCCAGAGTCAAATAAAAAGTATTTCTGTTCTTGTTTCATAAGACCTTAGTACATTGTTTGAGCCCAGGAGTGTAAGAAATGCTGGCTTCTCTATCCATATTTTGCGGAATTAATTTACTTTTTCAGATTAGTTTTATTCCCCATATGTATGTCCTGGACTCCTCTATAGTAATTATTTTTGATGACTCCACAAACGCCTACTGCTGAAGGCAGAGATGTTCTATTTCAGACTCCTCCGCTGAATGAATTTAGCCAACAATCCACTCATGACTCTGGAAGACGTTACTGCTCTTTTTCTTCCCTTCAGGCCAGTAAAAACTTTATAAATCTTCCCTCTACCATTCCAGAAATGTGAGAACTTTCCCTCTTGACACCTAAAACATCTCACTGACCTTGTCTGCATAAGGTAGAACATGTTTGTAGGTACTGCAGACACATGAGTTTAAATTAACAAAGCCTCAACATTTACTCTTATAAAAGGTTGATTCATATTAGACTAGGCTCCACAAAACTGATGTTTACTTAAGAATACTTATTCTTGGTGCTTATATACCTACAATTCAAAAGCTATCAATTTGATTACTGTAATGTAACAAGTCCAAAAGTTTATTTTGGTTGCCGATGCTGTTTATCTAATAACATGGAGCCTCCTGTCCTTAGTATGTGCACTGGTAGCCATGAAGTCAATGGACTATTTCCAGTCATAAGAGGTGATGTTAGCCAAAGGCCTATTGAAAATGCATGAGGTTCTGCTCCATAGCAAGCCTAGGGCATGTTCATTACAATTTTTCCTTTGTCTCCATTTCAAAATGTTGATGTATTCCTTGGTGTGCTGTCCCATTGAAGGAGACCAGGGAGTTCCAAGAAGCTGCTTCAGACTTCCTTTTCAAACTTTCTTTAAGGCTTGTCGTGTTTGCTTGCAACTGGAAAGCAATCAGATGTTGATTATTTCCAGGGAAACAGAAAGGTGAACTGATGATTGAAGTCCAGCTCCCTCTAGACTAGTGGACAGATTATTTTTGGAACTAAGTTTTGCTAAGAAGCTAAAGATTAATTGGTTATGGAGACTAAATTCTCATTTCACTTTATAATTTATTAGAAAATGTCATGGTGTTGTAACCAGAGGCTGTTAGAAGCCTTCATGAAGATGAATAGTTATGACATGATGAGACATGGCTGAGGAGGAATTCTTGAAATTGCTCTAATGTGAATAAATAAAACAGATATTAGTTTTCTAGGAAAAATATGTAAACTCACAAAACTGCAAGTGAAGATTTTCATAAGCTTTTACATTTATTTTTTATTTTTCAAGTTTTTGAAGTTTTTCCAAAGCAGTAGCATAAAGGTGTTGGGTTTTTTCTTGTTAATTGTAGCTTTATGACAGCCACTAAAAAGAAAATTCCTGTCAGGGCAATCCTCTCCTTCTGTTGTCTTTATAAAGCAGTGAGACAGTGATCTTTCCACTGTCACTCCTTATCAGTAGCATTCTTTTTCTTCTGCTCCTCAATGGGCCTCCAAGTTGTCTATGAAATTTTTTGCAATATTTTACTATGAGAATTTGTGTTGTACTTCTTGGACATCTTGTTATCTCACACCTACCTGTGTATTTTGTGCTTTCTGTGCATGCTCTGCATCTGTAAATCCCAAATGCTTGCATCAAGTAAAGGTTAGTATTAGTAGATCTATGGGATTCATTCACTCAGATTATCTGCTGTGCTAATCGAGGAATAGCCATTAATGGAAAGCTCACAGAAATGAGAAAGACAATGAACCCTTTGTCAAAAAAAACCCCACCCCACAACAAAAAATAATAGCTTGGTTATGACAACTGTAAACTTTTCTATTTCCTGCAGCCACAATAGTAAAGTATAATCAAAATGAAAAATTACCTCCCTTTTCTCCTTTTACCCTCTTTGAAAGAAAAGGTTTTGGCCCATGGATTTGCTACTGGATATACTGATAATTAACATACACAGAAGTAAGCTCTAGCTAGAGATGTCTGGGATCTGAGTTTGGATGGACTGATGTATTGGGTTTTTCTGTGAGGGGGTATTTGGTTGTGTCTTTGGTAACGGGGAAAGGGCTATGGAGATGGCCCTTTAAGAAGCTACCTGAAACGCTTCCCCTTTGCCTTTGTCAGACCCACCTCTGACCAGGGCCAAGCCAATCAGTGCCTCTGCGAATTCATGTATTTAAGGGGGTCCAGGGCATGCCTTGCTCTCTCTCTGGCACTGGCCCTGACCAGCGTGGCCTCAGGTGCAGGTGGTGCAGCCACAGCCTTGCCTGGCTGGGCTTGGCTGGCCCCGACCACAACTTAAGCTTAAGCCTTGCTACAGCTTTCATCCCCAAAATAAGAGAGAGAGAGAGCCTGAAACTCCATAACCATTGGAGGAGACCTGCAGCAGAGAAAAGGAGTGAGGCCCAAGGAGAATACCTTCGAAGAACACCAAGGTTGGTTTGAAGGAAAGAAAGGAGAGGGAGGAGGAGGAGGACGCAGAGCCCAGGTTCCCCTTTGCAACCTGTGGAGAGAGCTGGGTCAACTGGTCATGTGTGAGGGAACTGTGACCATGAGCAGACCCAGGCTGGAGTTTTGTGGACTTGGGCTGAAGCAGTTTTGTGTGTGAGGGAAACTGCAGCTGTGGGCAGACCCATATTGGACTTTTGAGGACTTTTTCGCCTATGGAAAGGGGGCCATGTGGAAGCAGAGAGAGACACTGGGCTGAGTTTTTTTTCCTACTCCTAAGAAAGCACGTGATGTGGCAGGAAGACCGACTGCAAAACCCCACTCCTATCCCCCTATGCCTCAAGGCAAAGGGAGAGGGGGAAGATGAAGAAACCGGGAACAAAAGCTGAGCCCGGGAAGAAGGGAGGGGTGGGGGGAAGGTGTTTTGATTTTAAGATCTGGTTGTATTTCCCATTGTTCTACTCTGATGTTGGTAACAAATTAAAATTGTTTTGTTTCTTATTCCTTATGATAAGTCTGTCTTTTGCCTGTGACCTGTTTAAGTGATGAGAAGTCCTCCCAGTCCTTATTTTGACTAGCCCTTCTTTTGGTCATCGTGGTGCTCAGTTATGCACTGGGCTTAAACCTTGACAACTGAGTACCTAGAACTCAAGTTTTAGTTTGCAACAAGTATGGGAAATGCCTGCTCCTGAACAGGAGGCAGTCTAAATCGGGAGTTTCATTGGAAACTATCATAGTTGTCCCAGCACTGATGGAATTAGTAGTAATTCAGGGTACAGCTGCAATGAGAGTTCAATTTGCTTCTAAAATGCTGAAAGATGGAAATAATAATTGCTAACATGCAAAAAGGACTGCAATGGGATGAGAGTGCTGTGTGTGCTTATTACCCTTCAACATGTACTTTATTAATAAAATTGTTGTGAGCATTGTGTTTAAACTATCACTCCTCTATTCAGCCTAAAAGCAGGCAGCCAAAGCTGTGGTGGTCTTTCACATCCTGTAAGGCATCTTCTGCAGGAAAGTATGCCCACTGAGGGTACACCTGGGCAGCTAATAACTTTCAAAATATCCATTCTAGGACACATATCCACATGTCATGATTGCCTTAACTCACTTCCTCAGCAACAGCCTGACTTCTACACGTAGTGGGTTTTCCTAGAAGCGATTTGCTGAATTTGAGTAATTTGATCCTATGTTGGATTAATGGCAGTTTTATTTCTGAGACCTGCGAGGCAGAGTTGAGGTTTTGATAATGTATGAGAAACAGCAACTTACCTGTATTGTCTGTCTTCAGCTGTTTTGAATAATTACCTATAGAGGGCATGGGTGCTCTGAATGCAGAGAACAGGTATATAACATGTAAAGGTTTTTCTCCTTTGCATCTACTTTGCTGAGAAAAACATCCTTTTAATGATTTCATAATTAGAAACAATGTGTTTACCAACAGTAGAAATAAGTCCAAAGCTTTAATAGCTGCTCAGTGTTTAGGTTGAGAGTTTTTGAAACTCTTAAGCCTCTACAAGTGTTTTTAGTGTCTGCCTGGCATAAGTAGCTAGTAATATTCTAGCATTAATATTGTTACTGTAATCCTGTATTATTTGTCCATGTTTTACACAGCACTGTTCTGCTCCCTATGGTTTAGACTTTGGCTAGTGTTGCATTCTCATCAGTGAGGAATAGCTTGTGCATCTGGGTTTTACATCAGGAACACATGCTCTTGTTCATATGAAACTCATTCAGAAAATTGACTGAACTATTTTTCAAAAATGGGATGGTATATTTTTATACCAATGGAGTGCCAAAGGATTTAAGTTCATATGTCCTTGATTCTGGTTGCAGGAAAAGACTTCAATACTGAACAGATGTGAAATTCTTTCTATGTAACAAAGAAAATACATTGACTACACTGTTTTCAGTGTAAACTACTGAACTTGCAAATACCAGGTTGTACGGGAGATAAGCCAAGGTGATGAAGTCCAAGCAATATGAGGAAGCATAGAGATGGTAAACACATTATCTTCTTTTAAAGGAAACATGGGGTGTAAAGATACTGGGTCTTGTCTTTTATTTTGGTAAGAATAAGCTTATTTTTTTCTGAGAGAGGTGGCAAATTCACCAGGGAAAACATCCACAGGAGAGCAAGGGTAGGCTAGAGTATTTAACAAAAGCCCTGTTATCTGTTCTGTATGGCAGAAGATTAAATACTGGTCCTATTGAAGTCAGCAGCAAAACTAGTTTTTTCAATGGCCCAGAAGTTTATTGCAGATGTTTTCCTACCATAGTGATGGTCTTATACACATGCGCAGAGAATAGTTTGGTTTAAATTAAGAACTGCTGTCATCAGGCTGTAGTTTTCTAACCAAAGGACAGCTATAGTTAAGTGAAGGAAATATAATTATTATTAAAAAATAGTTTTCAGTACACCTTCTAGATGTAGACTAACACTTGACAGGATACTAAAGGCATCATTGCAATATAGACCACAGTAAATACAGCAGAAGTATGTATAATGAAAGTAAGTTTTACCTTCAGATATATATGTCACCTAAACACATAGAGCTCAATGAGCACACCAATAGAAAACAAAATTAATTTATAAATTCACAAACCTATACCAACTGGGAGTAGGGCAAATGCTGAATAAACACACTGTTAGAACAGTCCGTCTGTTATAAAACCATGTCAGGTATCAACACTAATAGACTTTCCTGTTGTTTTCTTCACAAAGAGACTGCATGCAAAAGGAGAGTGTTTGTTTCAACTTCTATATGGTGAGAAGAGCCTAAGTCTTATTTCTTTGTGTGTTGATTCAACAAGTACTATTGATCTGCATTCATCTTTTTCTTTACTAATTTTCAGAACAAAGATATCCTGAAGCAATTCATGCTTTTCATTTAGAAATGATGGCTGACACTGAGAGGAAATCAAGGAAGCTGGGAAGATCTGGTATCTTTGACATGTTTCTAGCAATGCCATTTGTGTTTTTATATTTGAGACTTTTAGATCTTTATTAATAACTTGCACATGCAAAGTCTTAAGAATATATCTAGGCTACATATAAGCTTGTCCTAGCTGAAAAGCAGCTGGAGAAAACAGGACATGACATGGCTCTCATTCCTTCCTGACTCACAACTATGCAGATCACTAAGACTGTAACCCTAAAATTATCAGGTCACCTCATGCTTCTGGCAGTGCTCTTTCTCCAGTTGCTTATAACATAGGTTTCAGCATCAATTGTGATCCTGTACCTGCTGAATTTCATCACAGTATGTGGAAAATAGTTTGGAATACTTCAAATGTGTAGAGAAATTCAGTGGGGGCCTGGAGAAAAGGAAGACTGAAAGGAAATAATTCAGAGAGAATTATTTGGGGGTTTTGCAGTTAGTTTCAAACAGAAAATTTAGCTTTAGTGTAGATCTTTTCTTTGTGGATTTTAAAATAGGGATGATAAACTAGATAAGTATAATGAAAGCTTGAAATCAAAATTTAAAATTTCATTTAGTTTAGAGATTTCCATTTGAGTAATATATTTTAAGATATTGTATTAATTCAGATTTTATTTTTCTGTCTAGCTCTCATTAATGATATGTAACAATGGATCTTGCAGCATCAACATCAATTTGTAAAGCCTACAGAAAGTGGAATTTGCACTGATGTCAGCGGCTGTTCAGTTCAGTGCACGCAAGCTACAGACACTTGTTTGCATCTCATTTGTTTTTTGTTATGGCTAGAGGCATAAACTAGGAAATTATTTTTGGAGTTTTTGTGAGGCAAATTACTCTTACTGACAGATCTGATTTGATTCATTGTGACTTTGCACTTGCCACTTCTGGCTTTCCATTGTAGTTACCAGGAACTGATTTTTAGTTCTTAGTTGGTTTTTGAGGCAAAGACAGTTCTATTTGTTTCAATTTTAAAACAAACCCGAGGCATTTATATCTTTGAATGTATTTACTGCATCAGCTGTGAAGTCATTTAAACAGCAATAGCGCTAGGGAGCATAGTAGTGCGTCAGACCAAAATAAAAATGTGTTTTGAAAGATCAGTAGGTTTTTTTAAGCTCAAAAGATTCTATTTAATTCAAACCACACAATGTGTGATTGTGATGTCATTAAAACAAATATCCCAAATGAACCATTCCTCACCCTCCATATCAAAGGGCTGACATCATTTCTGCATATTGTATTGCTAGTTTTTGGTATTCAGTACAGAGGTCAGACAAGTAAGCTGGGAAAGTAAGCTGTGTTCCAAAACACCACACCAAGTCCCAGCATGAGCCTTTTATTTTCTTTGAATATAAGATCATAAGAAGTGAACTTTTAATCTGTTTTGTCCATGTGTGTTTACTGTAGCTAGGGGACCTATTGCTTGCCTGTTGCTATTGCATTTATTTAAAGGCAAAATGAAAGAAGAAAAGAATATGGGAAGACTCCTAATAAAGCAGTTTTGGCAAAAGGAGTTTGTATCTTGCCATCCCACATCATTGTACCTTCCAAGGAGACTGCTGGTCATCTGCCTGGCTCATTTTATACCGTCCTTCCCACTTCAGGGTACAGCTCCTACAGGGTCTGTCTCATACTGTAGATATTGTGGAAATGGCATTTGCATTGAAGTCAGTGACAATTAAGTGCATACACAGCATAAAATAAACACAAGCATTGTTTTCATTGTCTCTTCCTTCCTTTATTATGTAGGCTAAGCTTTTGCTATTGTTTTATGCTCACAGAGATACCAGGAATATCACTGGCAATCCTGTCTTCCAGATTTTGAAGAAAAGGATTTAGGGTTTTTTTTGTTTTTAATAGTGGAAGAGTACCAAGTCACTACTCTGAAACTTGTACCACTATGAAAATAGCCCTGCTGAGAACATAGCATGGCTTTGTTTTGTCATTCCTCAGGAAAAAATCAAGAAGTTGATGAGTAAATGGAAAAATATGTTGACAAAAAAGTTTTCTTATAATATCTCATACATGCTTATGCTTAAAAAAGGGGATAAGATAGGTGTCTTTTGTTGAAGTATGTCCTGAAATCCCCCATTCACTGAGCAATAAATAACAGTTGAGCTAGATGCTGTCTGTGTTTTTTGCAGTAGCAGTGGAATGCATCTAACAGTACTTGTAGTACTATTTGCAAATAAATATATGCACATTCAGGCTCATACTGCTTGCCAGATACAGAATGTTTTCTTTATTATGAGATTAATGAATTTCCTTTTTATGCAAATTCTCCTGCTTATTGGAGATCTTCTGTTGTATTTGGAGGCACTGCATCTTAAGCGCTGGAGAGGCTTTCCAGAAATCCTGCTGAGATACATGGATATGTGTAAAGCAGTTGGAGACATAAATTAATGACATTTCTTTTTGTCTTCTCTTTATTTTTTCATTGATGGAAGAAACAATGGGGGAAAAGTTATTTTGGCATCTCTAATTGCAGTAGTATGTTTCTCAGACCACTGTTATTCATACAGCTTTTTACTTAAATGCGTTCATCATTGTGTCTAGCAGACAAAACTCCAGCAAAGTCATTTTGGTTTGCACTGTGTGGTACCCACCGTGAGGGAAAGATGAAGGAGAGTTGTTATGTTCAGCATACAATGAGTTCTTTGCTGTTGGAATATTTTGTTTTAGGAAGTGGTAGAAGAAAGCAGAGAGAAAGTGGAGAGGAAGTCTGGATTTTAAAAGTCCATCAACATGATTGCCTATTTATCTAACAGTTTATCTGCTGGAGTACTGTCCTGGGATGTAAGTTCATGTTTCTCCTCCTACTGAAGGTGCCTGAGTCCCATCTTCTCAGACATGCCACCCACTCCTAATGTCTCAGAAATGAGAGTCCTTCCCAGGCTGTGGCAGATTCCTGGGTGCTGCCTGCTGGAACTGCTCCATCCATGTGTGAATGAGAGGGACCTCAGACCTGGCCCACTTCCATGGGAAGTGGGACTATGTTGTGCTTTCTACTTTGGATAGAGTATAGACTGAAAATTCAGATAACTGTGCCATATACATCTGTGTCTGAGACTTTTCTTGAAAGTTAGAAATACTACTTTAGGTTGTCTCAAGCAGAGGAGGGAATTAGACTGAGGTTTTCAATATCTGAGAGGAGGATTTGCATTCTCAATTCAGCAGAGGGTAAATAAGTTAATATGTAGTAGCATGCTCCTGTCATACTCACTGGCTGGTTTACAGCCAAGTAATTGTTGAATGGGAAATCTGGAATGGGACTCTAGAACAGTTTCCTACGTGTGTTTACTACGTGAAAGCATTTTTTTGGTATCATACCTCTAACTTCTAATTTAATAAAGCTTGTGGATTTATAATTGTCTTTGAGACATTTAGCCCATGCTCATTTTGACTAAGAAGTTTCTATAGTCCCCAAATGTCTGAAAGTGGGAAAAGTTATTATGGAAGCCTTGCTTTCTGAGAAAACCAAGAACGCTTGCTTCCTCCTCTACTAATTTTGTTGCTGTAACTGTCTTGCTATTTTTAACAAGCCTTTAGCATTTTCTGGAAAAAAGTATTCCTTTGGCTCTGCTGTCCATAGAGTTTTAAAAAATATTCTTTCTTAATTTTAGAAGCTAGTCATAAATTGCTCGTATAGTATTTAAACTCCTGAATGGTATCACAAGGTAATTATTTCAGTGCAACACAGAATTCCTCAGCCTTATTTACATCCTTTTTTGACAAGATTTCAACAAATACATGACACTTAGGTATGTCCTTCCTGAAATCTATAGGCTCACTGTATTTTGGTAGAAATCTATTGGTTTTTCCCTTGCCTATTATCAGTGAATAAATCGATTTTGTTTCCTTAAATGTGGTTTACTACAGCTAGAATTCTAATGTAATTTGTATTGCTGAAGACTCCATAAGTGATTAGCAGACCATATTAGAAACCACTCACACCATCCTTCTGTTGAATGTATTTGGATTTCAGTAAAGATGCCTTATGTAGACAGGTTCAATGGAATCTGATTTCGTGTTGGCATTTTAATTTCTAAAACTCTTCAAATGCTGGAAGATATATATATAATATGCATAGCGTGAAAAAACACCTAAATCACATAATATTTGTAATATATAATGTAATTAAAATGCTAACTGATAACTTATTATTCTATGCACTATATTTTTGTTCTTAATTGCAGTATTTCTTAGGTTAAGATGTCCCTTTGGTAGGTGCATTTTTAATCCCCTCACATCTTTTTTTCATAATTTTTTTTTTATATATAAGAATAGATATAAAAACCATCTATCAGTTGGCTTCTTTATATGAGGCTAGATTTAAAAAAAAAAATCTTGGAATTTGGAAGAATTGTGGTTCATTTCACACCTTATCTCTCTCCTTTTTTTTTTTTTAGTTGGTTGGTTTGTTGGTTTTTGTTTGTTGGGTTTTCTGTTTGTTTTTGGTTTTGTTTTTGTCTTTTTAGATTGACCCTTGTGTGCTATAGTAGGGATGGCAGATTCTCCACTGTTGCACAGAAACTGGCCCAATATATGGGGGTGACATTAGTGTATGTTTCCTCCTTACATATTCTTTCTCCTGAATTATTTTCTATTTTTTGCTGCAATCTATTTTTATTTGTTCTTCTCTCATTATTAAAAATAAAGGATACCATAGAAAGGTCACACTGAACTCACTGAACTTTTGATCACTTTTTTTTTTTTGAGGCCAAAATTAGGCAAAATGAATTTGTCCATCCTTAACTGAGAACCTCTTTTTAATACCTACATTAATAGCACTGGAACCAAAAATAGGTTGGAGAGAGTTTTGATCTGTAAAATGCATTATGAAGTGAAAAAAGCACAGTGAAAAGTGGAAACAAACAGAGAAGCAAGAGGGGTTCCTTGTCATTTTGTTTTTTGGTGACTGTAGAATTAGCAGAGTCCAGAAAGACCATAAAGACTTCGTTGTGTATTTCAATCAAGTTTTAGAGCCAGAAAATTACAAGGCAAATTCATTTTCAATATACAGTATCTGGAACAAAGACCGTAACATTCAATTAGTCAGACATGACCAAAATATCAAGACCCTCATAAAGAAATCATTCACTCTTCTGGGTTATTATAGCAAGCAATTTTTTTGAGTCCAGTAAATATAGGACATGGAAGGAATTTATTTGTTTATATTTATCTTCTTATTTCATAGTTGTAGTGCTCACCATCCCTCTCATACAGCTGCAGAGCTCCTTAGATAGAAAATATGTAGAAATCATATGACCCAGATCATCGTACTTGCTACCAAAAAGTAGAAACCCAAAAGAGTTGAATGCAACACAAGATCCACAACCAGTCCTGGTGCTCTGCACTCTGTGTAATGTTACCATTACTCTTTTGAATGTAACACTGAAATCCATTTAAGCACAAATGCAGTCACTGGAAACTCACAAAAACATCAGCTTAAGAAGTCCCACACTGGTTGACCATCCCGTTGACCTGTCTCGAACAATGGCCAGTACCAACAGCTTAAGGAAAGAGCTTAAGAAACAGAGCAATGATCTGTTCCTCTTTCCTTTCTTTTAGCAATCAGTCCTGCAGGTGTTTCCTCCCCTTGATATTACATTAGGGCCATTGTTTAGTTATCCTCGATAGACCTTTTGCCACTGACTTTCTTAATCCTATTTTGAACCTGTTAATACTTTTCACATCCAAACTTAATTTAGCAGTGAGTCATACAGGTCAATTTCTTGTTGTGTGGAAAAGTATTCCCTTTGTTTCTATCTGTTTTAAAACCTTCCATTGGATAAATTAATCTGGTTTTATGGTGAGAAATAATAAACAATTGTTCCTCATTCATCTTCTCTGTCCTAGTTATGATTTTATAAACCTCCTCTCCCCACATGCATAAGTCATGGGAAGCTGAAGAAAACTAGCCTGCTTTAGCCTTTCCTTGGGCAGATGCTGAGACATACTTGCAGTCATCCTTGTCCACGTTTGGCATACTCCTAGTTCTACTGTATCCTTTTAGAGGGAGTGTCACCAGAATTACAGCAACATGCTTGTCAGATGTGAAAAATACGCAAGAACTGAAGGAATCCAGAACATAAAAGAATAGATTTTGAGGCTTGTCTGTAGATGTGATGAGTAACTGGTTTGGGAGTTTGGATAGTTTTATCTGAAATAGAAGTGGGGTTTTTTTTCCCTCTCTCTTTCTAAGTGAGTTCAAGCTGCTTTGCCTTTGGACTAAGCAAGTCTGAAAAAGTCACATTTGCTCCAGAATAGGAATATCTACTAATAGAGGAAATTTGAAGTGGCTATCCATTTAAAATTGCCTCCCTATGCTGTTATATGTCAATTCTCATCCATTGATAAACCCTCAATCTCAAGACCTTTCTGCATTTTTTTCACAGGAGCACTGTGTGGATTAATTAGTGTACAGTGTGGATTGAAATTAGTCACTGTCAAAATTTAATAATCCTCAACACCAGTTGCTCCTTATCCACATATTGTGCATACTATAATCTTCCATTTCTCTGTGATACACTTCTCATATGGGCTGCATATATTTCATAAATTAAAATGTGTTGGAGCTTCTCCTTATTCTGGGAAATTTGTGTGGTCTGCAAACCAAAAACCCAAGTAGGAAGTTCAAAAGGCTTCAGTAGAATACAGTCAGTTCTAGCAGAGTAGATATGCAGGTCAATAATCATCAAGTTGATGCTAGCTACTGTGCATGCTATTTAGGCAGAGTTAAGAGAAGAATTATCTTCTAGAGTAGCTTCACTCTCTTGAAGCATGAATATTCTCTATGGTAACAGAGTTCATTCAGTCATGCACAAATCTGTACCAAAATATAAACAAGCAAAATGGTAAAACCCACAGGTTTTTCTAGTAATTGACACTTATGGGATAACACTATATCACTGGAATCAAAATCAACATTGAACCGGATCTTTTTCTTAAGACCAGTGTCTAGTGTGCATTTTCAGTTCACTTGAATAATTTCTTCTGCAACCTTGATGGATTTGACTTTTGACTGTTAAGGGTTACAGGCTGTACAATATAAGCTAGTGAATGTCTTACTAGGTCCAAGGTATTGGGAAAACAAAAGAAATCTGGAGGAGAATGAACCAGGAGGGCCTCAAGGGACCTGGATATGAGTTCTGATTTTGCTGTCGACCTGTAGTCTAGACATGGTAATTTCTTACTTCTCCTGATTTTGTCTGGTTTGCATAGCTGTAATTTATTTGCAAAAGATAGTTTTTGTTATATATTTGTAGTCTAGCACAGTGCAGTCCTCCTTCTCTCTTGGATGTCTGCTAGTCAGATTCCCTGCTGCAAACCGAATAACACAAATATTTCCTATACTTGCCTGCAGGACATCTTTACCCACTGTGTAATTTCATGGAATCAGTAAGATAAAACTGTTAGCTGAGGCCAGCAGCAAAAGTGTCCTTTTTAGCAGCTAAGGTTAGTTACTCCAGGAGTCCTTACTCTTCGACTCTTGTCAAGATTTTACTGAGCGGTGGTTCCTTAGGCTCAGAGCTGCCAAGATGGAAGAGTGTTGCCCATGGATATGGCACCCTGTCCCTTCCTATTAATTCATTTCCGTGCTGAGGGAAGGCTAACCCACTAGCCTAGCAGGAAATTATTAAGCAGAGGAGCTGGACATTTTTTTACTAGGTTAGGGCAGCATTCAGAAGAGTTCGTATGTAAAGTGTGTATTGTGAGAGCAGAGCAAGGAAGAAGGGAGGCCAGGACAGGGTAAGACTTCCTCTTTGTTGACTACTGTAGGACACTAAATTTGCTTGGTTGCCCATGGAGCCCCAGCTTAATAAACTACTAAACTGTCTTCGATTATCTCTTCTGGAACTGGAGTCTAGAAACTTCTGAAACTCCAGGCTGGCCTGATTTCTCTCTGAATTCTTGCAGTCTGTACACATACTGCTTTTAGTAGAGGCTTTACTTCAAATATTTTGTCCTCAATATATCCTCATTAACAATGAGTATTTCGCTTATGGAGCAATGAATGTCTTTTGTAGGGAGGGAGCAGACTATTTTGGTATTCTAGGATGCTGATCTTCACTTTATCAATAGACTTTGTTTTGCATAGCTGTATACCATGTGACAGAGTTGAACTAATGGCCAGTTTTCAGTTTACTACTGGGGTTTTCAACCTTGCAGCTACAGGAGGAAAGACCTTAGATTTTTGTCTTATTACGATCTCTGTTGAAATTGTTTGAGCATGCCTACAAATAATTATTGTTCCATAACCCAATGAGATCTTCCAACAAATATAAAAAGCTGCCTGCAGTACTGATGCCATGCAGATCTGTTTGCTTGCTCGTTTTTCTTGGTAAACCAGGAATTTTGTTAGAATAGGATGTGTATTTTGGCTTTTGGAATACAGCAAAGAGCACAGGAAATAATATGTGCTGACAAAAGGATTCTGAGGTTTTGTTAGGAGAAAACAATTTTAGAGCCTCCACTAGGAAAACTCCACCCATCTTGATATACGGTGTTTTAACTATTATCTATTTAATAAAAATTACTTACAAGTTTTGAAGACTATGCATGTTTTATTTTAGAATAATTTTGTACTTTTTATTTTCGACCCTTGCTTACACACAAAATTGCATGGATTTACTGAATTAAAACAGATTTTGTAAACATTTCTGAAAAAAACAACTGTACTTAACTTTGCTGTTCTTCCACTATGTAACAGAAATACTGCTATTAAGTGAAGCTTCAAAGGGATGATAATGATTTCCATAGTATATAGCATGTGGATCCTTCCCTGTAGCATCTTCTAGTAAGGAGAGGGTCTTTTTTTTTTTTTCTTAAGGTGACTTAAAGATGAGCAAAGCAATGTCAAGTGCAGTGGAACAGAAGATTCACTTTCGTGGGTGATGGATGGACAGGAAGGCTGCTGTCCTAGGGTGGAGTTTTCCCATCCATGCTGCATACACTTGGCTGAGTCACTGACCATTGTTTCAAGTGATACACTGTGCTGGCTCCTACAAAAGGTGATTTTTTTAATATGTCCCATTAACAGTACAAGCTCTTCTCAGAGCATTCAGTACAAGCTTATTGTGGCTTCCATAAATACAGGGGAAATTATAGAATCATAGAATGTATTGGGTTAGAAGGGACCTTTAAAAATCATCTAGTCCAACCCCCCTGGAGTAAGCAGGGACGATGTTACTAGGTCAGGTTGCTCAGAGTCCCATCAAGCCTGACCTTGAATATCTCCAGCGGTGGGGCTTTCACCACCTCTCTGGGCAACCCGTTCCAGTGATCTATTATCTTTGTATTGAAGAACTTTTTCCTAATACCCAACCTATATCTATGCTTTTCTAGTTTAAAGCCATCACCCCAGGGTCCTCCTTTCCACCCTTTTTAAAGATGGGTGTGATGTTTCCCTTCTTCCAGTCACCAGGACTTCACCTGACTGCCATGACTTTTCAAATATCATGGAGAGTGACTTGGCAACTACATCAGCCAATTCCTTCAGGACTCTGGGATGCATCTCATCATGTCCCACGGACTTGCATATGTTCCAGTTCTTCAGATGATCACGAACCTTATCTTCACTTACAGTGGGAGGGACTTTTTCTGCCTGGTCCCTGTCCTGTGGGGCAACAACTCAAGAGCTGTGAGAGAAGAGGTTGCCAGTAAAGACTGAGGCAAAAAAGTTGTTGAGAACCTCAGCCTTCTCCTCATCTATTGTTGCTCTTCAGGGAGGGGACACTTTCTTTAACCTTCCTTTTCTGGTTGACATACCTGTAGAAGCCCTTCTTATTTTTCTTGGCATCCCTTGCCAAGTTCAGCTCCAGCTGTGCTTTGGCCTTCCTGACCATGTCCCTACACACCTGGGCAACTTCCCTGCACTCTTCCCAGGAAACCTGTCCCTGCTTTCACTGCCTATGCAGTTCTATCTTGCCTTTCAGTTTGGCCAGCAGGTCTCGTCTCATCCATACTGGTCTTCTGCCTTCCCTGCCTGATTTCCTACACTTGGGGATCAAGAGCTCTTGAGCTCTGTGGAAAGTCTCCTTAGAGATTGGTCAGCTCTATTCTGCTCCTTTGTCCTTGAGGGCCATTTCCCAGGAGGTTTGATTGACTAACTCCTTGAAGAGATGGAAGTTGTCTTTCCTGAAATTCAGAGTCCTGACTATGCTTCTCATATGACTCATACGCCTTAGGACAGTGAACTGCACCAGCGCATGATCGCTACAGCCCAGACTGCCTCCAGTCATGACATCCCTGATTATCACTCACGTTGGTGACCATCAGGTCCAAATTCCTGACATATGAATGGAACAAGAAAGCTGAAGGCCTCTCAGTGACTGAAAATGGGACTGAGCCCTTGTTGAAGGCATGTGAAGTGTGAATCTGAAAGTCAAACTTACCTTCTCCCTTACCTTCCACTGCAGGAAAAAAACTACTGCTGTCTTGGTCTTCTGCCCAGTCTTTTCTCTAGGGCAGTCCACATCTCATACAGTTCTGTTATTATACTATAAAAGTATGGAGTGATCTCTTTAACTTGATTAGCAAGGATAGTGTCTAATATGGAGCTGTTGTTCCTTAAAGTTTGTTCCTTAATTTTGTAGTGTCTGATTTATCAACAAAGCTGTTCCAATCAAGGCACCCCTTCTAACATTGCACTGTTAAGAAAAGAAACAAAAAGTTAAAAAAAAAAGAAGAGAGTATCAAGTGGTTTGGGGCTGAGGCTTCTAGGGGAAGGAGTTATACAAGTCCTAAATTCATTTAGGCAGTCTACTACTATTACAGCATCGGTGTTGACTCTCTACTTTCTGTATATTCTTTGCTGTACTCTGAGGAGAGAAACCTGTGTGACAGAAATTAAGAAAACAGTAGAATAAGGGAGCAACAGTCCAAAACCTTTGACTTTTCATTCAAAGGACATAATTGCTTCTTTAATCTCTCATCTAGCCATCTGCTCTGTCTGTCCTCACATGTCAGATGAACTCTCAGAGGTCATATCTGTCCTCTGGATTTGGGGTGTTGATCTCCAAGGACAAGGAGGTCAAATATATAAAGCATAATAAATTGATCAATATAGTAGTTGAGTGGTGAAATTATTAGAATTTGTTAAAAATATTAATATAAGATTAATAAAATAATTTATTAATAAACACTATTAAAACTAAAAACACTCTCCTTATTTTATGAATGGCACTTCCATGGAACATGGAAATCTCATTACATGAAGGTGGGGCTGCGGCTTGACTTGTTTCCCACTTCCAGATTTCCTTTTTAACCATAGCAGGAAGATGATGGTTGTGACAAGAGGAAGAGGAAACAGAGAAGTACAGTTAGTAGCAGTAAGTTTTCTCATGTTTAGAAATAGCCTCTGTGCAAATGCAAAAACATTTGTTAGCAGCTTTCACTGATTTCAGAGATGGGGTTTGTTTTCTCAGACCTGACCACCCTCTGCTTACCAGTCTTTTCATATGCATCAGTCATAAGTATGATTCTTTCAGCATACCCACACTAAACTGTCATCAATCATTCTGCACTTTGAAAACTGCTTATGACTCTCTATGGTGGGCAGAGCTTAGGCAGCAGGGACCAGCTTTGTTTGAATTCAGTCCATCATATGTAAACTAAAGTTTTTCACAGATGTATATAAGAATAAAGATAAGAAATGCAAGTTCTCCCAAACCATCTGCAGTGAGCTGCTGTCAGCCATTCTGGAGACATACTAGGGAGTCAAGCCTGATGTACACTTTTCAGAAGAGGCATGTATGGTATTATCTTGTTTCTGAAGTCAGATGCAACCTTCGTCATGAAGTTCATGCCTTGTAACAGAAATATTAGCTACTATGCAAGGTCATCAGTGTGGAACAGGGTAGTTCTGGGGTAAAAATACATAGCTAAGAATCAAGAGACAAGTGCTCAAACTCCAGCCTGGCTATTATAAACTCATTACACTATAAATTTAAAAGTTAAAATTTTCTGTCATTACATTTCTTCTATGGGTAGTGAAAGCTGAACAGCAGTGAAGATTCAAACTATTGTGTCACATAGCGAACCATGCTACTCAGGGGTAAAGCCAGAGAATGGAACAGTAAACACATCCAAATCCCATCTATGTTACAGTGTCCACCAGTGGGACTGCAACTATGCCATAGGATCCCGAATTGCAAGACCTCTTAAAGGAGCCTCCAATAGAATGGTATTTTATTTTTCACTTATTTTATTACATCAGTCCAAAATACCATAATTAGTGTCCAGATCAGTTGTGCTCTTTCTTATCCACTATGTTTTATAGGCCAGTGCTAAAAAAGCTAGCCCTCTGGGTTGTTACATTCATATCAGAATGACCATCATCCTTCTTCATTTGGGTGCATAAATGTAATTGTACATGTCTATTTATATTTTTTATATTTTTGTCAATAGAAGAATGGTTATGCTTTACACAGTTCTGTCCTGCATGAAGAAGCATCCACAACTATGCAAATGGTCATTACATGTAAAATGGCAGAAAACAACTGCTTCTTTCACATTCAAATGTAAAGCAGAAGTGAAAGGGAAGGTGTATTTGCAGTAACCTGTGCTGCTTCAGCTGTCTGCACTAACGAAGGTAAGGTACTTCAGTGCACCTGCATTTGTTTTTTCAGTGAGTATATAATCCTGTTTCCCTTTGGTGAAAAGGATTGCTTTGCTTGGGGGGGGTGAAAGCAAATAGGCTTTCACCTGTAATCAAAAGACCAACATACCACACCCTAGGTCCTGACGAGAGTGGTCTTCTATCAGTGCAACAGACCCCAGGGAGATGTGGAGTTCCTGAGTGTCATGTGGGAGGGGTTATATCCAATCTAATCTGGTCTGGTTTAAAGTTTTGGACATGCTGTTATTTTGATTAATGAACTGTTCTGCCCCAAATATTTCTTGAATGTCTACATTACCATTTTCAATTGTGCTAATTCAAACAAACCAGCAATCAATTAACTAGGATTACAGTACAACCAAAACTTTAGGCTAAACAAAGCCATCATGAAGAAACTGGCTTTCAGCCCAGTATCTGCTGATGATGGGATATGAAACAGCCTATAGATTCTGCAGCTCTTGAATTCCTGTACAAAAGTAGAAACAATGCTATGTGCCTTTTCAATAAGAAAATAATACCATTTTATTCACTATCTTCACTAATAAAAGTCAAAGCATGTTACTGAGCAAATTTTTAGGTTTTTTTAGATTTTTAGAAGTACTTTCAACACAATAAGAAAACCTCAGGTTACAGTTATAAAAACTTTGAGCAATCATAAACCAAAGGCAAGAACACTAAATTTTAAATTATATTTGTGTGTCCATCTGTCAAAAATGTTATATTTTATGTGATATTTTCAGCTTAACAAGCTTCTAACATATGTAGAAAACCATTTGAGAAGACAAAGCAGCTTTGTCAAGTATCTATGCTGGTGACTGGTAGTTTATAGCTAATAATCTGATATTTAGTGCTTTTCAACTGGTCTCATATGACAGAACTCTAAAATGTATGAAAAGCTCAGCTTTGACTTATAAGTTTCTAGTCTTCACAGTTTGAGAAAAAAATGGTAACTTGGAACAAACACACACAAGTAGCTTAAACAAAAAGATAAGCAGCAACAACTGAAAACATAGTATCAAAAAGCTCTTCATTTTACTTAATCCTGTGTTCTAGAGGAGCAGTTTTTTCAATACATGAAGTTTGCTAATACAGAAAGCGTGCAGTAATTGTATAAAGCAACAACCAGTCCAGCTGCATTCCCTGTGCAGAAACTGAGGGACAACAAGTCATAAATAGTGGTGTCACCACCCCTCTTTGCTTCAGTTAAGGAGTATTATTATTCTAAACACAAAACAAACTATTGCTTAAGCTCCAATTGAAAGTTTCAAAGCCTCATAAATCTGCCAGGTCAAAGCAAATTTTCACTGGAATTTTGGAAGGAGCTTCTTTTCTTGAGAGAAATATCTAGGGCTAATTTTAATTTCCTTTTACTGGGTTTTTTAGCAGCATTATTAAAAACCAAAGTGTTCTTCAAAGGGAAGAATACAAATTTTCCTCAACCTCATTCTATATATGCCTGTAATTTAGCACTGCTTACTATAGCAAACACAAGCAGTACATCTACAATAAGTATATACCCCCTTTAGCCTCGAGCTGCTGAGAACTGTTCAGGCAGAGATTGACTTGATGAGTGACTATTCATTATTTACTGATGAGCTTTAGGTAGAACGGTGCTGTCTAACCTGTTATCTGTAAGATCTCAGCCAAGGCAGGGACAAAACCTGCACAGAGCTGAGTTCTGGAAGGGATCCTGTTGGGTGGCAAACAGGCAGGATGCAGCACAAGAACATCTCCAGTGCTGAATGACGTCCACTGCCCCAGGTGATTCAGTGCCATGAAACAAAAGCAAAAGTGCAAAGTCTTCATGGAGCAGGTAGGAGCTTATGTGATAAAAGGTTTGGAAACCTGAGAAGAGCTCCTAGCTCCAAAATATGAAGACTAAGGTTTTTATTACTTGTTTTAAGAAAAATGAAAGTCCTGCCATGAAGTCTCAGCAGACAGTGGAGGCAATATTCAGGGAAGTCTAATCAAAAAGAATGATATGTGTACACTCTCTCTGATAGCCCTTTTGCGAGTATTTTCTGGTGCTACTTTTTTACTTTGGAGTATCTTCCTAGGTGGAAAGGCCAGCCTTCCAGAAAGGTATATGGGGCAGATCAGAAATGATGGGTTTTTTCCTCCCTTTTCTTAGCTTATTTCTTTCATCAGTACCGTCCTGCTATAATGCTTAAGTATCTTCCTTTGTGCATTAAGTGTGTTCTACATGGAAAACCTGCTTGCAGCACAGTGTTTTCTAGACTCTGTAATTTGGCTTTGTAATATGTGGTACTATATGTTTGCTAATATGCAAAAGAAACAGGATGGGTAGTGTAAGATAAAATCTGAGGTCTCTTTCTTTCTGGAGACATTAATTCTATTTTCATGGTTACTTCTGAAATTCTCTTCTGGTTGTAAACAAATTTGGCCTGGAGTGTCAACAATAGTCATGATCATCCCAAGAAGCCCTCAAAGAACTTAAAAAAAGAGAAAGAGAGCAAAAGGGTAGGTTGTAGAGTGAAAGAGATTAATCAAGATATTTGGTGGTGTGGGACAATCCTGTTCTTTTTTTTTTTCCAGTTGTTAAATAATTTTCCCCAGACAGGAACAACTGACTGTAACAAGCATTTTGCTTAATTTGTTTTGTTGAAGCATATAATAGGCCCATGGACTTAGTTTGTCGAAACACAGGATCTTGGGCCTAAAGGAAGAGGGCATAAAAGTGGGTTTTTATTAATGAAAAAACTACTTTGCATAGTTCAAATGATTAAGGTAGAAAAGACGAATGTTCTGCCTTTAATGTGGACTTAAATAAAGACATTCCTTTGCTTGTTAATTGCTGTCTAAGAAACATGCTGAAAAAGTGTTTCTTTGTCTACCGTGCACATCAACTGTGTGGTAGGCAAAGGGAGGTCTCTGTGACTCACTTCTTTTTATACAAAGAAGCAAATAACACTGTCTGCATCTATACATATTGCTTTCCAGTCAATCAATTTTATTACATACCAGTCCATAAGATTCAGAAAAATAATTGTAATATCTGTTGGCCATAACAACCTGTTGTAGTTAAAACAGACCTTCACTCTGCAGGTAAAAACAAATTTACAGGTTTGCCAGCCTTTTTTTAGCTTTTTTTTTTTCAATATTATGTCAGCCCTGTGACTCTGTTTTACCCTGGGCTGTCCCTGTACTTTTGAATCTGTTCCTCTACCAGGATGCCCCTCAACCTTATTAACATACACTCTTATTAAGAGGAGCTCTGTGCAGCAGTGTGCCACACTGACGTTGTTGTCTTCTGGTAAGCACAGCTGCAAGGACCCTCCTTCAGTAATGGCAAATCAGATAATTGTTAGGTATCAAAGCAAATTTAGCCTATAGGCACAAGCACTCTTTTGTTTTTTCCTCAATAAACTAAGAAGCCTTGTGCAATCTATAGCAGTGTTTTGTAGGTGAAAAGAAATGTGCAGGTGAAGGGGCGTCAGAGGTTTTTCCAGCAATATTTGTGTCAATAAAACAGCCTGCAACTTGGTTTATAGCCTTGGCAAAGCTGTCATAGGCTGAATTATTCACAGCAGCAAAGCTATCTGCAGACCAGTAGAGGATCTTCACATTACAACCTTTTCTTATAAACCCCATGAGGTTTACAGAAATTACTTTATCTACTAGTAAAATCTATAGATTTTTACATACCCTAAAGCTTGGTTTTGCTCATTCCAACACTTTGCAGAACTAAAGTCAGATTTTCTGGCTCCTAGATTCCTAGGCTTTTTTTCAGTTGCTGCTGCTAACTGTTCAGTCTGCACAGATGAGTCTGTGGTCCTTTCCTGGAAGACAGCAGAAGCCAGTAGGGCTCAGGAATATTGTTCCCTTTCAGTGTCTTTCTTGGTACACTTCCCAGGGTGATTGCCTCTCTTGTTTAGCCAGTCGTGTGGTTATAATCCCATCACATAATTGAACAAGAATGCAATTCCACTGCATAGTTTACAAAACGATTCAGATAAGTATTCTGTTTCAAATTTGTGGATCCCTGTAGGGGGGGTCTACCAACGTAAACCTCCTTTTCTCAATTATCTTCCAAGATCTCCTAAAAGTAGATCATAGGTTGAACACCACTGATCTAGGAAAAAAGAACTCCTCTTCAGTTGAAATTTGAGCTACATTTACTTGAAGGTTCAGGAAAAACTGAACGCTACTGAGATTGAGAATTCTCTGGTGTAGGGATCATCTTTTCATTTTCTACAAGTGCTACCTTCTGTGCATTGGTCACTGTGACTTGTGAGCATTATTGCAGTATAAATAACAAATGGCACTGTTATCTGAGGGCCTTCAAAAATATCAGTCTGTAAGTAAGTTTCTGATAATTTCATTTGGAATATTTGGAAATTGTTACTATTAGATACCCAGAAGCAGAATGTGCTTCATGATGGCTGGTAGACTAGAGGTATTAGGTAAACATTGTCATAGATGACTGAATTTGTGTGTTTGCACCCTAACTTGTACAGCTTTCATGAGAGGACATGCCAAGACTGAAAGAAAACGTGTGAGTTTCATGGAGCACAATTACAATTGTTTATTCAATTATTAGCCAGTCCTGAAATTACTCACAGCACAGCTGCTTAGATTTACAGGCAGTTAACAGATGTATTTGTTGGCTTTTTTGTTCAAAGCGATGTAGTGTGACACTGTCCAGGGCCAGATATATCACAGAGTTGAAGGTTTGAGGAAATGGAACAGACTTTTGTCTCTTTCTTGCATTGGTTGCTTTGTGTGTGGCTGGGAGAAATGTATTCTGAAGGTCATTTCATCTGCCATATCCTGAGATAGCACAGTGATCTAGTAATAGTATTCAGTGAAAGCTGAGCATCGCTGTCTCTGGGACACTCTGAAAACTCTGGGAGTTGCTGATCTGCTATTTCCAAAGATTTCAATTTTTGATGTGACTTTGTTTGATAACTCTTGCATTTGCTATAATACAGTGTGCTGGCTGCTTGACTGGTGTAATTTTTCTTTCAAAACATTGAAAACTGATACTCAGTTATGCCTCAGAATTATTGGGATTTTTTTCTGTTACCTTAACATTCAGATTTCATATTTTTTAATATAGATAATTGCTTTGTGACCAGGGATAGAATTACCAATATAGGCCATGTCATATGAATAAGTATTTACAAGTGTTTAAATTATGTGTTTTCTGGTTTTCATTTCAGGTTGTTCTCCTGTACCAGCCTTCTATGCTAGCCTTCTACATTAAATAAAAGGAATTAACATCACATATTATAACAAACAACTGACCATAACACTTTAGGGCTTTTTGTTCTATTTTTTCTTCCTTATTTCATTATTTCACTGAGATCTCTTTTCTGCACTTAATCCCCCTTATCTGAGGCTGAGGTACTGCCTTTTTTCTTCCTTCTTTTTAAAGTACTTTGCATTTTTACTTTGCTATGTGCAACTATTAAAGAATCAAAAGCATCTATCCATACTGTAGGTAGCAATATCTGTAAAAACTATGAGAGATTCCCTGTCTTTTTATCAAGAACAGATCTTTATTTCAGGACTTACATGCTTCTTTCAGATAGCTACCGACCAAGTTCTCATTTGCAGGTTAACAGCCTTGATGGTTACAACTCCTGATAAAGCTTTGGGACTTCCTTTTCCACTGTTCATTCTGCACTCATTGTGCAGAATGAAACCAGAGCAGGTTTGTTAAATTTTTGTTCTGGCTTGATAGCATCTGACGTGTCACCTTCTCCTAATCAGTCTGTAGTGGCTGAGCATGAGCTGTTCTGCGTAATTTAAAGTTGCCCGAGGGCTGTGATAAATTATGCCTACTGCCTGTGATCTGGTTGGCTTTTGCCATTCCAAGAATTCACTAAGACGTAGGAAAGTCTTTTCTCCAGGTAGCTGTTTGCTTCTCTAGTGGCTTAGGACAGCATGAGATGCAGCTTTGATGAGGATTGTGATGGCTGAATGGTGGCACAGCAGTTATCTGATAGGTGATTAGGAATGCATACTGCATTAGACAGCAATACAGCAAAGGAGATTACAGTCCTCTTAGCTCTCTCTTGAAGTCTGCCCCTCAGGATCTTCACCAATCCATGCCCAGAGAACTGCCCTTGCAAAGAACTTGCTCCAAGATTGTCACTTTCTGATGGCAGCAACCAGACTAAACACAGGCCAGTCATGCTTGAGAGAAATACTCCAGGGACTGGTTGGTGAGCAGCTAGCCAGGGGCTGAATTTAGTTTGTGGGTGGGTTTTTTTGGTGTTTTTTTTTGGTTTTTTTTTGTTTTTTTTTAAAAGCATGGTTATTACTCATCACTGAGATGGTAGTTTAAAACAATTAGTCTAATTATCATGGAGCATTGTGCTTTAAAAGGAACAGCTGAAAGCAGAGAACCACAAGATTTTAATTTAATTGGTAAAAGTTCTTTTAATACCTAAAATGAGCCAGAAGAAACCAGTGGGTTTACATTTGAAGGAGTTTCCTTTAAGTTGAAGTGGGTTCCTGTATTCCAATGAGCTCATCTGCTGTCTGAGCAACCTCTAGTAGCAGTGTTGAAAAGTAACTCCTAGTTGCTGCTTAAAGCAATTCTAATGTACTCTTTGTTGTGTTCTTAAGACTTCAGATTTGATCCTGCTTTTTCGTACATGTAGGCTCACCATAAATCATGCAGCAAGAAAAAAACTTTTCATAGGGTATGATCTTGCAACCCCTAAATTAAACACACAAACCTAAAGCCTCCTTATGACATAGCTTAATACTCTTTTTCTGAGTAATCAATTTAAGCTAAAAAGAGACAGCTGAGTTTTGAGAAATAAGCACCTCCCGGGTGCCCAGTAACTTGTCTGCTGTGTAAGCAACCAAACAGAGAAGTGGGAGTGGTTGGGACTGTGCTCCAGTCTTATTTTGAGTGTCTTGTCAAGAGAAAAGGGGTAAGCATCCTTGTAGGGGATGTAATAGTTCATTCTTACCTGCTGGCTTTCTTCTAGAGCAGGGTGACTGAAGGCTGTTCTTCTCCACAAGGTTGAAATCAGCTGCTCAGTTTTAGCTTTATAATGTAGTACCAGGAAAATTTAATGGAGAAGACGACAAGCTCTTCTAAGACTGAAACATGTTTTCTGTTTGTAATGGTGTAGATGCAAATGTTTTCAGGAATAAGGCAGCTGAAAAACTTCCTGGAGGAGAACGGATGGGAAACGTAGAAGGGTATTATCTACCAAAATGCTTAATAAAGCATAATGAAGAGGAGATTTAGCTTAAGTGCCAAGACTTATAAGGAATTTGAGATCAGAGCTGACAACATAGTTGTGCTAGTTTTTGAATTTACTAGAAGCCTATTTTGTTAAAACTGCAGGTGGTCTGTGCACTGTTTTTATGAAATACTGTTGCATTTATGGAGGATGCAAGGAATATTGCTATGTGGAAAAGCAAGTGATCTCAAAGATGGTTACTTCTGCTTGGAAATATTCCCAGACAAAGGAATAAAAACCTCTCCCTAAGTTCAGTCGATTACTTCTGTACAATATCTTGTTCTTTTCTTATGTTGACAGTCTTTATACTTGTAACCACTAAACTTCATCATCTTATCCCCAGTCCTTATGTGCACTATTATTTCCCAAGGCAAGTGGCATGCAAACTCATCTTGTTTTTAAAGTACTTTCACTTAAACTTTATGATAAGATTGCGAGTAAAACATTTTGAACTTTGTAGTCTGTGATTAAAAGTTTTAGCAGCTGTTGCTATAACGACTTAAATATGCTTCCAACTATTTTCCACACAGGTATCTCATCAACTTGGAGGTAATTGAATGTCTACAGGACCCAGGCATAAAGTAGGTATGATGTTTTATTTTATATTACTGATTTTACTGGAAAATATAATTACTGGAATACTTGTGTGCTTCTTGGCATTAGTTTACATGAAAGAGGGTGTTCTATTAAATGGGCATAATCCTAAAAAAACCCCACACTTAATAATATTGCTTTGCAAAACAAATGAGTGTACCTGTGCCTGGCAATTAAATTGTATCGTGGGTGGAATAATTAGTTTGGATGCTAGGCAAGGAGCACATTGCAGATTTCTTTAAAATTATTATTTAGGCTGACTGGGGAGTGCTCAGGTTAAGATTACATCCATTTTCCTTGCCTTACACCCTTGTGCATGGCATGGATGCAGCTGCTTGCTTCTACAGGTCCCCACCTTTCACCAAACATCCAAATCTGGAATGTGTCTTTTTGTCTTTTAAATGTGTGTATGGGGTGTCTTTACAAGTAGCAGTTTCCTGCTGCTGTAAAGATAGATTTTTTTTTTTTTCCCCCCTCCCCTCAGGTTCTAACTCAAAACAGATAAACTTGTGCTTCTCTTCAGGTGAATGCCAAAATTCATCATCAGCCAGAAAAACTGAAGTGACACAGATTTCTTTAGGCTTAAAAGCATTTCGTAGAGTTTTGCTGAGACACAGCCAAAATGACAAAAACATTAACACAATGATGGGTGTAATTCAGTCCTGGTGATGTAAAGAAATGCTATGATGTTTGAGATCATATGTATAAGTACAAACATACTGGTAGACTAGTTGATAAAAGCAGACTACTTAGAAGTATGGTCTACTGGGACAGAATTTTAGAGTCAGTTTTCTGTTGAGGAAAACTGCAGTTTTGTAAAGAATACAACATTCTATTTAATGGAAATAAAGTGATACAAATTTTGTTATAATTTTTTTGGCTAATGTTTGTAAAGGTGATCAAGGTCTTCTGCAGTCTTGAACTGGCCAGCTGCAGAAGTAAGAAGCCAAGGCAGAATGACCCAGGCTGACCAATTAATAATTATTCCATACCATTAATGTCACATTCACTACAAATTGGGGAGTTTGCTGGGGACAGCCCTCTTCATCTTCCTCCCTTCTGCAGCTTCTTCCCTTTTCCATGGCTGACATTTTGAGAGGGACTTGTGTACTGTCCTACCTCTGAGGCCTACTCCACCACAGTATTAGCTGAATATAACTATGTATTTAAGATTATAACTTTTATTAATATTAGTTTTTATTATAATTATTTTACTAAATCTATTTCTATTTAAACCCATTAATGTCCTTTCCTTTTTCCAACTGCCCTCCCTGGGTGTAGAGGAGACGATGAGTGATAAGAGCCACTGTATAAATGACGACAAAAGGAAAATCTCAAAGGGGAAAATAATATTAGGTTACAGATCTCCAACTGTAGTAAGCACACCACTTTCAAGTGGTACATGAAGGCAAGTCCTAACCACCTGCGTGGAAGATACCAAGTCATTAGTGGTGCAAGTTTCTGACTGCAGGGGCAGCAGGAGAGAGTTGGTTCCTACCTTATGTGTGAGGGGAAGGCAGAGGTCCTACTGTGTAAGGGTATGAGAGACGCTGTGAAAGTGAGTAGAAAAAGATGGAGGCTGGAAGAGTAGAGGCTTGTCTCTTGCCTGTGCACAGGAGTTCTGCTGAGGGTGACCGAGCAAGCTGTTTGGGAACCCCCCACAACATGTAGTGCTCTTGACAGTGCCACAGGCCTTCTGGTGCACAGGCAATTCCCAGACAAAAGGCTCGCTTACCTGCAGTCTCCTTGTCACTCATGCCCTTTTACTAATAGTCTACCTGGATTACCTTCAGCGATAAAGGTTCCCACAGTTTGTCCATGTATCCAATTCCTCAAGAAATGGGTGATTTGTCATATACGCTGTTTTGTATTATAGTGTTGTAAAGCTTGACCTTTAAACCTCTATTATTCTTTCTGCAACAATGATTGTACTCTATCCAGTCTGTCGACATAAAACTGGAGGTATTTGGTCAGTTCACTGGAAAGCTATTTTTAGCAAAAGCAAACAGAAACCAGACTGGTTCATGATCAATCCTTTGGGTAAAGGGAGGTAGGAGGATGAAGAGAGAGGAAGAGACTTCTCTTCTTGAAGATTTTTCCTGTTAGTCACAGCACTGAGGAAAAACAAACTCCATATGGAACAGATCATGTTAGGCCTTTAAAACATATTTGCAGAGACTGTACAGTTTCTTCCTTTTAAAGCTTGGAATACCCTGTGGTTTGAAGTTTTTGCTCTTATATTTCCCTTCTGGGGACTCGTGTGAATTTTAATTTGTTTCAATTTGGCCTGAGTTAAATGCATCAACCAGTAGTTTATTATAATATTTGAAAGATATGTTCGTAAGGGAAAAACATTACCTAAA
>NW_010174293.1:11437-13326 GCF_000695765.1 Mesitornis unicolor | reverse complement strand
GAAAGAGTTATAAATGCTTCTCTCCTACTAGCTTCATTAGAGAGGTTTTTGATGCCTCTTTTTAATATTTCTTTTTTAATTTAATTGGCATGCCAATTAAGTCCCAATTTTTGTTTCCAGCACAAGGCCAGGGTGTAATGCACTGAGGCAAGGATGTGTGCTCAGTTGGATGCTGAATTTGGACATGCAGCAGCCAAGCAGTGCAGGAGGTCATGACCAGTGGGCTGGGTTTAGAGGAGCTACTAGTCACATCTGAAAATACTTGCCCTTTCCCCATTTGCCCAGTCAAGCAAATGTAGAGCACCATTCTAGAACATTTACTTTGGAGTCCAGCCTTTTGTGATCTATCTTTCCTGCCCATAGGACAGTGATGGTTTGCAATGAAAGAGGAGTGGAGTGGGACTTAACCCCTTGGTGATAACTATGGTCTAATTCTGCAATGTCAATATATGTTATGTGTAAGAATGGTTGCCATTAAAACACTTGAGGATTTTTTTTTTCTTTAGTTGAGAAGCTAATGTAGTTCCACTTACTAAATGAAAACTTTAGTTTGAAATGTGGCTAAAAATAATTCATGAATGTGTTAATCTTTTAAATTCAACACTGGTCTGAAGCATATTCAATGTGCATGTTAGAAAGAGCTCTGGGCTTTTGAATTAATGATACAGAAACAGACCCTGCCAGAATGCCCTTTTTTTTTTTTAATTAAAAAAAAGGGATTCTAGTGAGAAACAGGTAAGATGAGGGCAAACACTGAAACTTCCTGCTTTTCTGAATTACTGCTGTAATTACTTGTTTTGACATCTTAAGACTATAAAACTACAAGCTATTCTAACCTCCTAAGTTTCCTCATATTCCACATGCTGTGCATGAGTAGAGGAAGAAACCATGTTTTTTTTTAAAAAAAACAGAGCTTTTTTTCACTGAATGTGAAGTATTTACAGGAAACCAATGATATTGTTAGGACTCAGAAGAATAAGGACCACTGAAAACATATGAAGAATTCAGGCTTTATTTAAGGAGTTTCTCTTTTCGTGCATGTCTTACACAACCTTAGGAAAAAAAAATTAAATGTAACTTTAAACTCACCTTTTCAAAGATGAGGGGCAGGCAGACTGCCAGGAGGCAGGTGTCGTCTTTAAACCGCTTTGAATTCGCTTTTTACTGTCTGTGTTTCAGGGTGGACTTGCCCCTTTTATTTTGGCAATTTGTCCTCACTTAGAGAAGCTCTTGCCATTTAATACCAATGTTGTGCGTTAAGATCATTGAACTTAAAACCTGTGGTGGTGGAGAGGGGCCAGTGGAGAGCTCGGCGAGGTGGGGATGGGGCTCCCAGCTGGGTGGGGAGGCGGTGCCGTGACAACTGAGGGAGGACAGGAAAACTCAGTTGCTCTCTGCCTGAAAATAGTAGCTGGGATTTTTTTTTTTTCTTCTTTCCCTCCCCCCTCTTTTCCTCCGTCTTCTTCCTGGGGCTGTAATCCGGCTGCTCCCTTTGGCTCGGCTCCAGAGACAAGTCCGAGTGGTTAATCTCTCTTCCCCCTTTTTCCCAGCCTCCGGGGGAGGAGGAGGAGGAGGAGAAGGGAAACACAGTCAGCTGCAGCACGGGGCCGGGCCGGGCCTCCCTTAGGGAGGGGCTGAGGCAGCGGCTCCGCTGCGGGAGCTGCATAGAGGAGGGGAGTTTCACAGTTTTTTTTAGGAAGTTTGGAGATTAAGCCGCTGCTCGGAGCTCGAGTGCACGGAGGGAGTCGGGGCGCTGCGCGCCGCCGCTGAATGAGTTACAAGGCGGGGGAGGGGGATAACCTCCCGCACTCCCCAGCCCGCACCCCTGCGCCTGGATTTTAAACGGGAGGAGGAGCGCGCGTGCGAGGGCAGCGGACGGCGTGAGGGGG
>NW_010174293.1:0-11324 GCF_000695765.1 Mesitornis unicolor | reverse complement strand
CGCTGAGAGGGGCGGGCGGGGCGCGGCGCGGCGGCGCCAGCTCCCGGTCTACCGGGGGTCTGCCGGGGAGCGGACGTTTTGTGTCCGCAGCCTTTTGTGTTAGCCCCGCCGCCCCCCGCTCCTTTCCCCGCCGCCAGTAGCAGGCACCGTGTGCTGGGCTTTCATCGGGGCTCTGGCAGCGGCCGGCTGCTGTTGGGTTTGCCCACCGAAGTTCTTTGTGCTTGGCCGCAGCGAAGGGGCAGCCTGGGCTGCACCGCTCTTGTTGCACGGCGGGCTTGGCCGGGGTCTGAGGGTTTCATAGAGGCTTTTTGGGGACGGAGGAGGTGTTTCTTTTAACGTATGATAAAATTGCACAACCTTTCAGGTTTTGTGCAGGTGCTTTAGCGAACCTGTGTTTTCTGGAAAACTGTTCCAAAAAATCATTTAGTTTTTTTGTGTTTTAAAGTAATGTTAATTGAATTATGATAAGTGTGGCCTAAAGAGGGATAGAAATATGACTGATCTTACCGTTAAGTAACAGGAACGTTTATTCTCATTTCCTTCTTTCTTCACAAGCCAAGATGCTCCAAGTACTAGGGAAAAGGACCTGAAACAAACTTAGCTGTATGTTCAACTGGCTTCCAATACGGTCTGTCTTTAGTTGGCTTTCTCCCCCCTTTAATTATTAATTGGCAGGCTCAGAAACAGCTGTGGCCTTTGCTTTTTTCGTTTAAATGTGTGCTGGTACTTCAGCAATTTAATAATGCTGCCTAGAGAACCTGATGACTTATAGGTGTTCTGAAAGCTGTGTAATAAGAGCCTCCTAGTAGTCTTCTTTTGCTACCGTTTCATTCTTGGAGGGAACAGTCTTTGCTGCTCGAGAGTTGTGGTTCAAATTTCCTCAGGCATTTGTTGCCCATGCCTCTAGCTAAATTTATGAAGGAATCCTGTTAGCTTGTACAAAGCTAAATCTGGCTGTAGCAGCTCCTGGCTATGCAATTCACTGTGTTTTGGCAAGGCACAATATATAGCTTCCTTGAGATTTATTTTTAAATTGTGTGTGTGTGTGTGGCACGTAGTCACAATTTTAGGAACTGTGTGTGTGGGTGCTTTGAGATGAAAACATAAGAGTTGTGCTAAGATTAGATAATGTATTAATGGGGCGCTTGTCTTGAAACTGTGAGATGGCAGTTAGAGATTGGCCTCTTAGTGAATATGAGTATTTTTCTCGGGTCTGTGCTGATGCTTAGCTATTAAACTTTGACTTTTTACTTCTCTGTGTTCTCAGTTTGCAAAGTAGAAATGGCACAGAGCACTCGGATAAAAGGTTCAGTTTTATATGTGCTCACTTAAGGGGAATGCCGTCTTTTTCTTACCTTGGGAGACCTGGAGAGCCCTGGGTAAACAACATTGACCTGTGGCCATACAACTGAGTCTGTCCCTGCAAAGTCCTGTTATGATTCTAATGCTAGGTGTTGATGTGTCATTTTTCTTGTTACTTATGATTTTCAAAACAAGAAAAAGAAGGAAAAAAAAAAGGTGTGTCATCAAATTGGTTTGTAATTCATAGTCCTACTTGATAACATCTTTCAAAGACAGTATTGACTTGAGTTTTAAGTGAGGGTAGATATTAAGAATGCACAGCTTTGGAAATCTTCAAGTAGTGAACTTAGTTTGTTGGCAGCTCTTGTGGTTTCAGGACATCTGCTAATGTGTTCTCCTTCCTCCTTGGGCAGGATGTGAGAATACAAGTTTAGGCCCAAAGTATGCCTTTGAACAGCTCAGTCGTTGATTGCAAGGCCTTGGTATAAACTGTGCCCAGTAGAAAAGGTTTGGAGTCAACTGACTGAGCTCCATGGGGTTTTTTTATGGGGTGTTTTGTGTTTTATTTTGTGTGTGGTTTTTTGTTGTTGTGGGTTTTGTGTGTGGTTTTTTTAAATGGGGTTGTGTTTTGGTTTTTTTATTCATTTTATTTTAAACTTGTTGTGACCTAAAAGGTTAAAGCTACAAGGTAAATGAAAATACCTGCTTACTTGTTTAATAAGTAAGTTAGGCGAGTCATGAGTATGTGGTACTTTTCGCTACTGCTATCTGTATAGGTTGATATAGTTGAACCTTTCACTGATGCAATTTTACATGTGGCATCAGTATTAGTATTTTTGCACTTGGAGGAGCATGCATGTTTTAAGGCTTCCTCATGTGCATTTGTTTGGATTGCCATATACCTGTTGTCCCTTCCCTTTCTTATGCTTGTGATTTCTTGGCTCCAATTCAGGAAAGGTTGTTTTTAAGCCCTAACTAAATATGGGATTATACCAACGGATGAAGGCACATACTTGAAGTAGTGTTTTATCTTTGAATACTAACTTTGCAGTGCAAAACTGATGTGTTTTCTGTAACCATATAACAAAACTGTAATTATTATATCAGCTTCTGTCATTTTATCTTACCAAAAAGCTTACTGGTATAGACAAAGGAATAGCCAAAGGAATAGCCAAAGCTCTGTGATAGCATCACCTATATAACTTATAGTTGGTGAGTACTTTTAAGATCAACCCAGGGCTAACGAGAACACAGTTACAAAATCTGCTGTTAGTAATTTTGGAGCATACTTTCACTGATTAGCCTGAGATACCACTATTAAAAAAACCCCTTTTGTACAGAGGTATCATCTGTAAAATTTAGGTGTTGACTTTATATTTAAAAAAGACCAAGCCCAAACTAAAACAATTTCAAGGATACTACAAAATGTGTGACCTCAGAATGGACAGGTTTTTTTGGTTATATCTCTCAATTTTTTTAAAGAAGTCCCAAATAATATTTTAACAGATATTTAGCACACTTATTAAAGTATGCCAGAGACTCATTCAACTGTTGATTTTTAATTATTTGTGTGTTTCCTTCACGCTTGGTTGCTGCTTCAGCAGTTGCTGGTCACCACTAGGTCTCTCCCCAGCCAAGCCAGAGTTGCAGTTATTGTCCTTTGGAGCAGGGGGTTGTTAAGAGTGGAGGTGCCATGTTGCTGGGTGCCAGCTGAAGGTGCTTAGCATGGTCCTGTCATGTACTGCAAGTCCACAGCGTCAGATGCACTGGGTCAGGAAATAAACATTCAAGCTGATGATAAAGGGAGCTGTTTGAAGGACTCTGATTAGAAGCGTTTCTCAGATTAGACTTATATAAATTACAGAATCATAGAATGTGTTGAGTTGGAAGGTATCTTTAAAGGTCATCTAAGAAAAAAAAAAAGCTGTGGCACTTGTAAGTTAGTACCAAGGAATTGATCTGATGTGCATATACTTTTGTATTCAGTCATGTTGAAAAGGATGATTGCTGTGTTAAAGAAACAAAATTTATTGACATGTTAAATTAGTTATGGCTTTCGGTTAATTCACCATGCATTTCTTAGAGGCCAAGTGTAGTGCAGAGATATTTAGCTAGAATATACAGCAGAAGATAGAATAATGGCATATGAAAAAATGCAAGTTAGTAATGTAATGCCTACTGAAGACATTTGGAGTAGTTGTGTTACGGCGATCCTCTTACAATGACCTGGAATTTTTGCTTTTGGGGTCAATGAAGATGTCTTGCCCTCTACTTATTTAAACAGCATTTTCCTTCTGTAGTGTTAAGAGCAGAAAAAATAAAAAAAAAGAAATTTTGCAGCCCTCAGCAAAGTCTGTAGAAGCAGAAAGACTTGCAGAGGCATTGCCTAATGATTAGTTTTGCGAACCTGCATTACTGTGGTTACACTGAAACAGTCTTGGTTTGTAGGACTGGCAATGAGGAAAAAAGTGGAATAAAGCATTACTCTTGTAAACTGAGAATTGTTTGTTCTTTTTTTTAGAAGGATGGATTTACTCTTTGGTGGATGGCTGAGCATAGAGAGTTATGGTGAATGGAATTAAATCCAGTTGGCGGCCAGTCACAAGCAGTGTTCCCCGGGGCTCAGTTTTGGGGTCAGTTCTGTTTAATATATTATCAGTGGTTTGGATGAGGGGATTGAGTGCTCCCTCAGTAAGTTTGCAGACAACACCAAACTGGATGAGAGTGTTGATCTGCTTGAGGGTAGGAGGACTCTACAGAGGAACTTGGACAGGCTGGATTGATGGGCAGAGGTCAATTTTATGAGGTCCAACAAAGCCGAGTGCTGGGTCCTGCACTACAGTCGCAATAACCCCATGCAGTGCTACAGGCTTGGGGAAGAGTGGCTGGAAAGCTGCCGGGCAGAAAAAGACCTGGGGTTACTGGTTGACAGCTGACTGAACACAAGCCAGCAGTGTGCCCAGGTGGCCAAGAAGACCAAGGGCATCTTGGCTTGTATCAGAAACAGTGTGGCCAGCAGGAGTAGGGAAGTGATTGTGTCCCTGTACTCGGCACTGTGCGAAGCTGCATCTCAAATACTATGTTCAGTTTTTGGCCCATCACTACAAGAAGAACTTTGAGGCACTGGAGCATGTGCAGAGAAGGGCAACAAAGCTGGTGAAGGGTCTGGAGAACAAGCCTTATGAGGAACGGCTGAGGGAGCTGGGATTGTTTCGTCTGGAGAAAAGGGGACTGAGAGGAGACCTTATTGCTCTCTACAACTACCTGAAAAGAGATTGTAGTGAAGTGGGTGTTGATCTCTTCTCCTATGTAACTAGTGATAGGATAAGAGGAAATGGCCTCAACTTTTCATTCTGGGAGGCTTACCAAAACCACCTAAATAGTTGTGTAGCATCACCAACCCCAAACAGTGTCCTCCTCACCCCAATCATGGCTTAGACTTCCCAAACTTGTGTTTGGTTTATTAACCATTGATCTTGTAATATTTTTCAGTTCCTTTTGTTTTTTAAGCCTATGAAAATAATATATTGCAATTTTTCATTGCAACTGTCATGCACAGAAACGTCTTTTTTAAAAGAAGAGCTGAGATTCCCATGAGATGTCTTGACTCCAAGACTTAAGGGTTTAGAGAAACATCACAGAATGAGCAGGTGGGACTGCAAAGCCAAGGGGGGAACAGGAACAGAGAGAGTCAAGAGGTAAAATTGGTCTTAGGCACATCAACAGTACAGGGGCAGCAAATATGATTGGAAGTATGGGAGCCTTTTTTGTACATGGTTAAGAATACAAGAGATTAACATGAACTGATTAAATAATAACTTAGTTTCAGCAGAGGCTATTTGTGTTAATTAAATTTCTGAAGGAGGGAGTGTGTGACAAACTATCTCATAGTGTTAGAAGTTTTTTCAAGTCACTTTAAGTATATATTTTTTTTTTTAGTTGTGGTTTTTGTATCAAATAGGTCTGCAGTCTGATTCACCAAGTCGAGTTTATGTGAACTTGGCCTAAAATAGGTTTAACTGCAAATTTGATTACAAGTGCAGGAAAAGAAAGGGGCCTAGTCGGGGTGGACTGGGGAAGGAAATGGAGGGAAAAGCCACTGATACTTATCGAAGAAGCTTGAAAGAAGCAACTCCAAGCAAAATTACAAGCTGCTTAAAACCACTGTCAGGTGGTGACTGGGGTGCCTTCTGAAGGACCTGAGTATGAGGGTGGTCACTGCCTGTGTTCTTGCTAATCATGAAGCAGAGCATTGCTGTGAAAATAGAAAGCAAGGTGTTGGTCTAAAATTTATCTACAAGAGACACTTGTTACGTATGACTTTTCTTTCTTCTTTCCTTCTACAGCATAAACTCCACAATTTCCTAGACCTCTATGGGACCATGGGCGGTTATGCCAGTGAAAGTTGCATGTGTGTTTTAAAAGTGTAGTGAACAGGTATATCAGACTGGTAGCTGTTTCGCTATGTAAACTTGTGACTCTGAAGCAGTGCTAATTATCTTTGAATCCTTTAATTCTTGCTTGCCTGCTCTCTGGTGGTGCCAAGTCTCTTCCTGTAAGCATGCGTTCTGTAGAAACTTGCTTGTGAGCCCTGCCCAGATGGTTTAAAACCTAACTTAATGAATGTTCATATTGAACTATTTGATCATTCATATCCATTCGGACACTTCAGGATCATGCCTCAGGCATTGGTATCGTGCAGCTAATGTTTTCTGCTGATAGGATGCATGTGTCCTCTCACTGGAAGTACTGAGCAGAGATAAAAAGTGTGTCATGGGAATAGTGATTGAACCACCTGCCCAGTTGCTTACTCAGAGCTATTGTAGATAAAACCTTGATACCCTAGCTCAGGAAAGAGAAGGTTGTTTGGATTGCCCTAAGGAACACTGTCAGGGATAGCGTAAAAGCCAGATTCCTTTCACGGTCATGGTTGACATCTTTCAGCATTGACATCTGGGTGTAGGCTTCAAGGTCAGCTTCTGCCTTTAATCAACTCACATGAGTAGTCTCTGTCTCCTAGATGCAATGTGTAGGCTGTAGCTCTTGTACTTTCTTCCATGCTTCTGATTGTGTTAGGTGGAGTTATCTTTAAACACAGGCAAGTTTTCCTCACCAACCTCCTGTAGTAGTTGAGGCCTCAATGCATTTCAGAAATGCAGTGGCAGAACTACTTGCTTTCTGCTACTGTCACTGATCTGTGGTACTTCAAACTAAAGTAACATCCTGCTTTGTGTCCTTGATACCTCATATGAAGGAAAAATTGTAGTTCCTTCTTTGTAAAGAATTTTGAAAATAGATGGGTGTAATGAAGAACTACTTATTGTGCAAGTCTGTAATCATCCTTAGCACTTCAGTATGCACAAAGCTTTCCACTTTCTGTTTAAACTGCAACCATGTTAATATCAGCAGAAAGATAATTTTAGCTTGGAAGCAGGTTTAGTGCTGCCTAGATTAACATGCTTCACAGTCAAGTGTTTGTGAAACTTTGTCATTGTTTAGCTTCCAATTCCTTCTCATTATCCTGATAACATACCTTGTTTGGTTGCTCAGAGAGCTGTCATACTTTTATCTGAATGATGTCATCATAAACGTCAGCCCATTGCAGAAATAGTAATTTCTCTGAAGAATCAGCAGTCTTAGCCCATTTGAATGGTAGACAAAGATGTATTTAACAATGAATCATTATTGAATTTGGAGAGACAGTTAGCCTTCCCTCATACACTACCAGCATACGAAGCTTGTAATCTCTCCTTTCTGTCAGCTTCCTCTGATAATTGTCAGTCTCTTTTATGTTAGATGAGTCTGAAGTAATGAATGTCTGATTTCATCTGTCTTGGTCATTTTGCGCTCCTACTGACTGAGGAGGATGCTGTCTCTGTCTGGCAGGCAGGCAGGCTAACTTGCCATGTTCCTCACTGAATGTAGTTGTTTACAATCCTTATCAGGATGGTCATGCTGTGAAGTCTCTTCTGTCTTGTGGTAGGAGGGTGTAATCTCCAGTATCTCTGTCTCCTAAGCTTGAACTCATTTAACCTTGTGAGTTTTTTCCAGATTTCCAGAGGAAAGTCATTATCTTCTCTTCTGAACATCTACCCACAGCACCAAGTACCAGGCACAGTGTAGGCTTTTAGTTAAGTCATTGTAGAATTTTGTTACTTGTAATTAAGTGAAATATAGTAAGTGATTCCTCAGGATGTCAATAACCATTTAATTTCCAAGGTTTTTTTCTGATTTATAGGGTAGTAGCTTGGCATGCTTCTGTTCCTCCATTTCTTTAGATGACATCATTACTAACCTGATATCAAAGATGTCTATATCTTAGAGAGTCAATGCTAGGCATTCAGTTGAAAAGGACCAGACCAAAAGGTTCTGTAGACCTTCCCTTCAGGAATAACTTTATTATTAAAGTCTGCCAGTGGGGAAATGCAGAATAGAGCATCAACAAAACTCTCTCTCTTTGTGTGTGAAGTACAGAGTGGTTTGCCAGGGCATGAACCACACTGAGCAGCATTTAGAGCTGACTTTCTGTGTGGTGACTCAGCCTGGTGATCTCCATTACTGCAGCTTGCACTTTGCCACCTTATCTGTAGTGTCACTGTTTTCTGGCAGCGTGGCCTGTTAACAACACAGGTGTGCTTCCTCAATCACGGCTGTACATTCCTACGACGTCCCTTGAGTTTGTCAGTCTCACAGCTAAGCTGTCCTGCTGCTCCAAGGCACAGTGCAGAACTGAAAGCAACCATGTTGTAGAGGTTTCTCCTGCAACTCTGCAGCAGAGGGTCATGCCAGAAAGCATCCCTGTTGTCAAGCACACCAAACAGATTTTGCTTTTGCACTCCTTGGGCCCCTCCAAAGCAGTTCATCCAAAGCGCAGCATAGATGCTGACTCAGATGCCCAAAAGGTCAAAGCCAATCAATACACATTTTTCTTCAGCCCTTCGTTGACAAAGCTTTGATGCCGTACAACCTATGTTATGCACAGATAGGGTATGGAGGAGAAGGGATTTCTTCCACACGCCACTGCATGCTGTTTGGATGGGATAGGAGCCTGTGTCTGCTGTTCAAGGAGCAATTCTGGAAAAGCAAAACCACTACTATCTGGTTTGCTGTCTTCAGAAGAAAAGCTAGTCATCAGCCTTTGTCACTGAAGATCTGCTGCTTCCTAGTCTCTTTCATCTCTAGGGAACAGTGCTTCTGTACATATCCAACAAATTTATCTGCCCACCCTGGCTATGTGCACCGCACAGTTATTCAAGCTTTTGCAGTGGTATGAGTGCCAGGGCCATATTAATTCCTCTTCATTGCTGCTGTCTTGTAGTGATAAATAGTCTGCCCACTATATGGTTCTGTTTTTCCTTTTCCTCTTCTTTAAATCAATGCCTGTGCTGCATGAAGAAGTCCTTCTGTTTTTAATAAAGGATCAGTGATGGCTGTCTTCTGACAATTTCAGAATTGTGTACTGGGTTGGTTTCTCTTACTTTTTAGTTATAAATGTTGAGTCATATCAGGAGCTGATTAGTTCTGGTACCTGGATCAGAGTTACTTGTCTATGCCCATACTTGCCCAACACCGATTGCTTTCCAGGGGACAGTTTCATTCATACCAGGGATGGTTTTGAGGATTTCTGGCAAGGATTCACTCTTAGCTATTGACCTTTTCATGCACCTCAGCCTTTGTGGTGTTCGCTGTTATGAATGGATAGAGTGAAGGATACTCTAGGAGCACTGCATGTACTTAGCCCATGACATTAGCTTAATACATCTGGAAAGCACTCCACTGATTGCATGTGGAATAAATCAGTTTCCTTGGGATGCAGCACATCTTCTGTCTGTTCATCACAGTTATGTCATGCACTGAGAAGGTGCTACAGTATGTGGCCTTCCTTTGATGCTGTAATAGGCAAGCTGCTTTCCTTGGTCAGAAAAGCTGGGCTTTAAGAAGTGGCACATAACTCAGTAAAAAGAACATCAAATAAATTCTTACTTTAGTCGTCATCACTGGTAATTAAACCTGCACAGTGGTTTGCCATCTTACACATGTGAACTTCTACGAAGATTTTTATTATCAGCTTTTCTTAGAGGATCAGTTTGTGGAATTGCTTGGCAAGAGTATTTGTTTTAACATACTACAGTATATGTTGACACCATTTTATTATGCCAAATACACAATATGATACAAGTTGTAAGGATGGCGTTGTCTGGATGCAAGATGTGATTTACTATGATTGGGGACCAGATAAAAGCAGGGATGACAATGAACGGAATTAATGTCTTGATACCCTACTTGTAATTTAAGCAGATTCCCACTTACAAGTTTGTGAAACGCAATTATGTGTAGTTGGATGGCTTTGGCTTATTTTGGTATTTTCCCCTAAAAGAAACAGGGTAGGAAACTTCATAAAAAACAGAGATTTAAAAATTCAAACCCATGGTTTGAGGGAGCCAGTTAATTGGAGTAAATTGATAATGTTAGCCTTTCACTGAGCATCTTAGTCTGGGACTGTTAGTGTGTAGCATGGAAGGATTACGTGTCACACTTATTAGGAAAATGGAGGTGAAGATAATCTCAAAGACTCACAAGAGAGTAACGTAAAGCACCCGTCCTCTTTCTGAAAATTATTTTGGTTGCCTTCCATGCAGACTATACCCAGAAAGAGAACCTTGATTTTGCTGAGTTTTGAAAGATAGTTTTCAAGTTTCTGGGCTTTTCATTTAATGTTACAGTGAAATCCCAGGTCCTAGAATGTTTTTCATGGGACAGGCAGCTATTATGGTTCAAGTCAACTCAGATATCTGAATTTAGGTTTCTTTGGGGTTTTCCTTTCTTAATCTGCAGCTTGCTTGATGCTTTAATTGCATACAGTTTTTCTAAAAGTGATTAAGAATGAAAAGCTTTTAATTAATAATTGTGATATATTTCTAGAATAAGGCCATTTTAAAACATGTAAACTTTAAAAAGGTGAAATAGAAATTGTAGCATAAATGACAGTGTATTGGTTAATCAATTTCTTTAAGTGGACATGCATGTGGTTTTTTTGTGATAGAGTTTGTAGTGCAAAAGTGTGCAATATTCCTACATTGATGTTTGAGAAATAAACTGTCTATTCAGCCGAATTGGTAAAAAATTTCACAGTATGAAAAATTTATTTTCCTTATATGTTGTTCTGTTACATAGTACGATAATACCGAGATCTGTAGAAAACTTTCTTGAAGAAGTTAAAGAAGGTTGATAGAAGAACGCTCTGTAGCATCCAGTAGCTTGTGTGCTTTAGTTAATTTGGATGTGACTGTAGGACCCTGTCTGAAGTCACTGACCTGAAGGCTTTGAAAGGCCATTGGGTGCTCTGGGAGTCAGAAAGTAGCTCTCAGGTTTAGGCCAATATTTTTACTCTGGAACTGTGAAGCTGTTATTGATGAAACTTCTGTGAAACAAAAGTGCCCCTATAAAAAGTTTAGGTTTCTTCAAGATTATTTTCCAGACTTTCTTTTATTTTTATGTATATATACACAGACATTATTTATATGTACACACACACACGCACATATATGTGTACATATTTAAGTGGTTCTGATTGTGTTGCCAGTCTGGCTCTTTTTAGGACTGTTAAAGAAACTACTTTCTCTAACAGTTGAAGTGGAGTCCTTTGCCTCTGGAGGTTTTGAGAGTAAGAAAACTCGCATGGATTAAATGAAAAGTAGGATGGTAATTACAGCTCGCTTTTGTCTCCATTTAAGGCTCAGGGCAAGCCCAGGGAGCAGGATTTTCCCTCAGTAGCAATTACTTCTGAAGCAGATCGGACTCCCTCATAGGCAGTCAGTATTTCCTTTTCAGTTGGAGTGTAGTTGGCCTCAGAGCCCTTATATCCCCGATTCCAAAATCCGAAGGGGCGGCCTCGAGTTTCTCCCGGTGCTTTTTGCCAGAGGCTCCAAGTAGGACCACAATCCCCTGCTGCGGTATAGAGCACATTCTTGATCTCTCGTCCTGTTTGGAAAGGTCCCAGGGCTACTGCATGGACTATCTCT
>NW_010174292.1:40108-40479 GCF_000695765.1 Mesitornis unicolor | reverse complement strand
TGCGCGTCTGCAGAGACCAGCTCCGAGGTGAGGTGGGGGGTGAGGGAAGGGAGCCGCCCCCCTGTCCCCAGTCCTGCGCGCTCCCCTTGCCTCTTCTTGGCGCGGGGGGAGAGCAGCCTTTCCGCCCAGGGGAAGTGGAATGAGGAGTCTCGCCTCCTTCTCCCCCCTTTCCGAGAGTCGGTAGAGTTCCCCGGCACGGAGGGAAAGCCCGCGTCGCACGGGGTGGCTTTTCGTTGCCACCTAGGGAAGGAGAGCCCCGGGACGGCGATCCGGAGGTGGGGGGGAGCGGAGCGAAGCGCCTTAGCCCGGGAGTGGGCATCCCTGTGGCCTCACGGCGTCTGTCTGCGGGACCATTGGGTGCGGCACTGCCT
>NW_010174292.1:36533-40077 GCF_000695765.1 Mesitornis unicolor | reverse complement strand
TGGCGGCCGGTTGCTCTCCCACTCTGTCCGTCCTCCAGCCTGTCACAACGGGAGGAGGTTTAAAAAGAAAAAAAAGCTTACCAGACCCATACTGGTATCCACGAGAATACGGGATGAGGGAGAGGAAGAGGGCTTTTTACCACTTTAGCGTTCTTTGGAGGAGAAATGGGAAAACCTACTGTTTGTGTAACTAACTCTTCTTTAAACAGTCTCTCTCATCGTGTTGACTAGCTCTGCTTATAGGGTTGGCATGACCAGCTTATTTCTTGATAATGCTTTGCTGAAAGGAAGTTGCTTATTCTTTAAAAGTGTGACTTTATGTTTGAGCGAATTTGTCAGTAACATGTCGGTTTAGAAATCCTCTTTTGACAAAGGCTTTTGTAAAAATTATTAAACCTGATGTTTTGTATAGTCGCCTTAATAGCCTGTGATGTTTAAAGCTTTTGTATGTAGTTACTAACTTGCAATATGAAATTTCTTTCAGCATTTTTGAAATCTAGTCAAGATTTTTAAAGAAAACTAATGCTGCAGAGTTTGAACAGACTTCCCTTTATAGAGGCTATTCTTAATTGATGCTTAAGGTGTCTTTTCTTTTGACAGTACTTGTTGATGACAGAAAGGCCTTCATTGTAAAAAATGATAGCAAGATGTGGCTCACTTTCCTTCTGGGTAAGTCAAAGGAATATGTCAGGGCGGGGAAAGATTTTTCTTTCTTTACCTTTCTCTCCCTGGAATTGTAAACTGTATCAGAATGTATTTGGAAATATAACTTGGAAAAACAAAAAAGGGACAGGAAATAACTTCCTACCTGATAATGTTTGTAAAGCTGTTATTGTAGCATTTGATGAGGTATCAAAACATTTGCAGGAAAATAATTGTCCAGATACTTATGGATCTCTCCTATCCAGTCATTAATTTCTAGGAGAGAAAAAAAAAAAAGCAACTCTTAATAAGTAGTGTAATCACAACAGCTTGATTTGGAAGGATTATGGTGGAAGAACATAAAACTGTAGGGAGATGTACATTCAGATGTTACTGTATTTGAGAATATTTTGAAGTAAATAATAAAATGGCTAATGGCCAAAGTCTTGGAAAAAGCACCTAAAGTTATTGCAAAATTAAGTAAGAAATTAATTCCTGAAGTTAACAAATGTTAAGTAATAGCGTATTTGTCAGATGTGCGATTAGATATACTCTTAAAGGTATTATATTAAAAGACTGTCAGGGTATTCCAAAGATGCTGGTACTATTAATCATGCTACCAGTAGTCCTTGTTGCCAAAGGGAGTTTCTTCAGTTTGATGAATTACATTGCAAAATAGTAGCAGGAAAACAACCCTTAGCTTACAAACTAATTGACGAATAATCTGTTCCTGAATGGCTTTGCTTGCCTGTTTATTTAGCATTTCCTATACTAGTAGTTACTTAAATCACATAGAAATGTTAAACCGATGGCCAAAATTGAAAAATGCTTTCCTTTGATTGAAATTTGAGAGCAGATTAGGTAGAGAGCTTTATAACTTCTGGAGTTTGAAGTTGGCAGTGAAACCCAGATAACCTATTAAAAGCTTCAGGGAGCTATTTATATTTTTGAATAGGAGTAAACCCTTAATAGCCAAGTATGTAATAGCATAAAGTATTTGCAATAGCAAAGAAAATATACTAAATATGAAATAGTATTTTTCTGTTTAGTTTTAGTAATATTTGAATTTTTGTTGTTTTCCTTAAGCTTTAAGGTCCGGATTTTAGAAACTAAGGTTCCTACAGTTCGAGCTAGTTTTATTATAGTGTGTGGATTTCTTTTCTTTTAAGAATTGTCTCCAATTTACATGGAACATCACAGTTGTCAGATTTTCAAGGATGTTCTTATACTACACTTTGCCCTGTTATGTTGGAGTTTTATGTTGCCACTTCTGCTGTATTCCTACAGAGTCACCTTGTGGATACTTGCAAAGTATTAATCAATTTCTAGTACATTTCACATCTTGTTGCATTACAGTATCTCAGCATTTGTTGCTTTCTTGGTAAATGAGTTCTGTTTATTATGGCTTTATTCTTTGGTATTTAATTTCCAGAATTAGAATGCTTTTTATATGCCATTCATAATTGCTTTTCTTAGAACAGAACACAGGCAAAAATAGGAAATCTGCAGAATAAAGTACCAGATTTTACATAATAGCCCTAGTCTGCAAAAATCTGATCATGTGCTTTGCTTTTAGGGATTCTTAGGTTGGGTGAGAAAATGGCATCTGCATGTTCAAGTATGTAGTAGCTGTATAAGTCTTTGTAGCATTAGGACTCCAGTATTCCTCTCCTTCATTACCTGCTCAGTAAGGACATTAAAGGGATCGAAGGATGGTAATTTAAGAGAGCTAATCTGCGTGTTTTCCATCAGAAACTAGCTTAATGTGAGTCTGGATTCAGTCTGTTGAAAAATGCTGATTTGGACTCATAGTGGATGTCTATAAATTAAGCGCATTGTCTCTTGAAATGTGAGTAATTACATGAATTGCTGGGTGTTTATAAAAGCACTTCATTTTATACTCATAATAGAGTGACATTGTGAAGTTTTATAAAAATGGATTGGAAATTCTCCAAAATAACTGTGAATGTGTTTTCTTTTAATGCATTTACTTTAAATAAAACATCTGCTGAAGGGAAGAGCAAGATTTAAATATATTGTTTTCTCTATGAGATAAGTGGTATGTTTGAATCTGAAATATAATTTCCATATTAATAGATAATTTATTGGCACCAATAAAATACTTCATATTTGGCTTATCTGATGCCACATGAATTTGATATCATGCACAATACTAGTAGCTAATCTGCGTTTATTTCGGCTTTACTGTATATTCCTACCTAACATGTAATCTGTCTTAAAATTTATATTTTTTTTATAGTTGGTGTGTGTGTATATGTAAATGTATTTCAGCATCTAGTCTTACGGGGAATCTTAGAAATGTTGTTGAGAAATGAAATAATGCCTTGTGCAAATGTGAGTCTTAACAAGTAGTAACTAAGAAAGATATGGACTGCTCAGTTTCTTTCCATACAGTTACTGCAAATGTGTTTGTTGATGGAATATGGTTTGCTGTGTTGCTGACAGAGCTAATGTGCTTACCTGGAATTCTAGATCCTATCCAAATCTGCTTTTCTGAAAAAGGAATTTACAGCTCTCCATGAGAACTAACATAAATATCCTAAGTATAAAGAAAAATCTGTAGCTCCTGAAACTTGCCTAAGATATGAAATTCCATTTAATGTGAACTGTACTGAGCAATCTTTTGGTGAATTTTTTCCTAGAAAGTGTATGTAAAAGCATAAAGTTTTAAATGAAAGCTTGTGGTATTCATTTTCTAACTGAAATTCAGGCCTCTTTTAGAAAACTACTTTAGTGACTGAAGTGGAGCTGAAAAACCCCTAAGGAAGTTTCAGTGTGGTGGTGTACTATGTCAACTATTATGGGCAGTATGTAACTTGAAGAAAATGTGAAGTTGTACAGGCAGGTAGTTTAGAAATTATTTTTCTCCCCTTAGGTAATT
>NW_010174292.1:28648-36502 GCF_000695765.1 Mesitornis unicolor | reverse complement strand
CCCCCCCCCCCCCCCCCCGTGTTACCCAGTTTCACTTCACACATCTTTGTATACTAAACTTTAATATTAAAATTGAGGTTCATAAATGTGTAATTTGTTGCATTATGACCTGTGGTGACAATTATAACAAATACTGCCAGTAGCAGCATTTTTGGTGAGAATGATAACAAGTACTGCCAGGAGTAGCAGCACTTTCAGGCCATATGTTGGAGCAACATGTGGTTTGGGAATATATACAAGGCCGGGAAGTCTACATTCAGTCCATTCCTCTTTCCACGTACATTTAGTGGTTTTGCAAAAGTGTTTTTCTTTCTCTTGTCCCTGCTGCTTTCCAGAAACAGACCACCGTATGTGTGTAATGTGCAGTCTGAACACATGCACGTTCACTAGCTCTTTGACTATATTCTGCATCAGTGTGCAGGCATTTGATGTATGTTTTAGCTGTGTGCAAGAAACTTGACATGTTCTGTGTGGTCCCAGAGGTGAGGGCCAGGGATGGGTGGCAGTGAGCTGCAGGAGGTGTGTGCAAATCAGCACCCTGGAGAGGGGCACAGTGCTCAGCACCTTTTCCTCTCCACTTTCTCTTGGCTCTGTATAGCCTACGTGAATAAGAGGGCTCTTTGTTAATCATAATTATTTTCTTGGGTCGAAGACAACCAGTCTACCTGACCTTTCTATGGCAGAGAACCACTGTGTTGCCTAGAGGGCAACCAAGACACCTTCATTCTAGAAGGAGTGAGCACCACGGTTTCTCTAAACACCTACCCTTTATTCCTCACTTATGCTGGGTTTGCTTTCATGGTAAGCTCTGGATATGTTGCAAATGCTGCCCAAGTAATATGGAGTGTCTTTTGCTTTCTGTGGATCTTGTCTTGCTCAAGAAGTCAGAGACCCAGATTGTTTACCCACCATTTTATCATCATTTGTCTTTTCCCTTTGTCCTTCAATTACTTCCCATGTTCTGTGCCTACATGACAGCAGTGCAAATAGTCTCTGAATGGACAAATGGAATGTTATTACATGCAGAGTCTACCTTTTTTTTTAGCAATTTTAGTCTCAATTAGATTTGTATTGGTTGTCACAGTCTGTTTGGATCTCTCAAATTTACAGGACAGTGTACTTGGTAAATTGAAATTTATTATATGAACCCATTAGGAAATAAAACAAACAAACATGACAATCAAGGACTCAGTCCACTTTGTACAGACTAGTCTAACATGAGAATTTCCTAATTCATTCCTGAAGGCATGAGGTTTCTAAGTCACAAGTTTTCTAATTCGCAGCTCATAACTTGTAACTCCCAACTTCTGCACCTATGAGCAAACTAGTTATTTAGCTGAAAGGGGGAATGCTCATCCTTCCTCTTTCACTGTGGTACAGATGTTGCCTGTATCACACCGGGAAGCATGAAAACCTTGGCAGTCCAGCTGCTGCTGGATCTGCTTCAAAAACTTTTTGGGTAAGCTGATAGACAGCTTGGACATTTAGTCTATACCATTTCCATGAGTTAGCAGATTCTGAAGAAACTGCCAGACAATCAATATGTGAGGATTATTGCTGCAGGGGACAGCAAGCTGCAGGTGATAATGGCTGCATAATGACCTTTAGCCATTTCTGGCCACTGGCTTCTGCCCATGTGTTGCCCTTGCTTTAGCCTAACAGTGCTGCTCCTAGCGTACATCAGGCCTTAGCATGAGCTGTGTGTTAGCCAAAATCAGAGCAGGACTTGAGTGAACAGTCACAGTAGGTATCTTAAAAAAGGTTAAAAATATTTATGCTTATTAAAGAAATGCTTATAATTATTTTGTTGTTATTACTTGATAGCTCCAAGTGGTGCACAAAGGATCAACTCAGTGATGCAGGATGTAAGTGGCAACATTGCCTGTTGCTGGATGCCATCAGCATAATTTCAGATTTTCAAAGAGCTGGCCAGAAAAGTTAATTCAGATGTTTTTATGCTTCTGTTCCTCTGGAGGCTGAGTACTTTCTGTGCATCTCTGAAGTAGTATTATAATTACTTTAAAGGGCATGATTTCATCTTCAGTGATTTAAATATTTGAGTAACTTGACACCTTTTGTTTCTTTTACAGCTGCTTTTGCAGGAGTCCTACATTGGTAAGGTTGAATGTATTGTTTGAGAGCAATATGACATTTTAAAATAACAAAAATATATTTCTGACTTATATTTAGGCAAGTTATTGGGATAATTTATATTTACGTCTTTCCTCTCAAAACCAAGTTGTTGTCTCTGAGATTAATAGTTCTGTTCTTGTGAAGCTGATGTTAGAAGTTTCTTCAGGCTGCTTAGTGAAGAGTGAAGCCTGCTTTCCAGGTGAAAAACTGTTTCTTAGCTATACAAATTCAGGTGCATTTCCACTAATAGACCTTTATACCCTCAGTGAGTTTTGAAAGTCCAGGTAAATCCTTTCAACTTTCTCCTGTGTTCTGCTTATTTAGATTCTGCTTTAATTTCTTAGCTTTACATCACATTTTCTCTAACCTCTCCAGAGAAATCTGGCCAGTGTTTTCTTTATGTACAGAGGAATGGCCTTTCAACTACTTTTTGTCAGTGTAATCCTTGTGTTTCAGGTTCCATCCTAATTCTTACCCTTTCTTTTTGTGGTGTAGACTTGAAATAGAATGGCTTCTGAAGTGATTTTCACCAGCTGCTTTTGCAGAGATAAAAAGTAACAGATTCTGCCACTCTGTTGTTGTTTCCTAGCTCAAAAAGAACTATTGATTTTTTTTTTTGTAGTTTGTTTATTGCAAATTCCTGTTCAAAAGCAGAGTCATGTGCACTGCTTTGTTTCTTTTCCCATGCTTTCTGGAGATGAAGCTTATCTTAGACATTGCAAGTTTTGCCTCCAAAATAATTTATATTCTTTTCCTGGCTTTCTCCCTCCCCTCTAGTTGCACCTCTATTTAAATATACTTTTGATGATAAGCGCATCTGTATGTAATGGCAGATAACCCCATTAAAATACAAGTCAGGGAAGATTTTTGTGGAAAAAACATACACTACTTGTATGTGCACCATTATTTTCACCAGTTTTCAATCTGTGATTCTTTTCATTTGTCAGATACTTGAATTTTCTTTCCTAATATGTAGACTTCGTAGTTTTAATGGCATTAAATTTTTGATCCTTAAGTGTCTACATGTCTACGCTTAAGTTAAAACTTATTAGAGTATTATAACTAATTCATAATACAGTTACTGAATGCTGTATGGATTCATATTTTTCCATTAAAAATAGTCTGATTAGATGAGAATGTTGGTACAGTATATGAGTAGATTAAAATAGCAGTTTGTAAGTAAAGTTTGGGTCTTAACTGAATGTTTTGCCAGCTGTTACTTTGTATATATGACTTAGTACAGATTCTAAAACTGTTTATTCAGCTTTAACTATTATTGTTTTTTTAACAGGTGTCACATAACAACTCTTTTTGAAAATGACCGTCATTTTTCTCACCTGTCAACACTAGAAAGAGAAATGGCTTTTCGCACAGAAATGGTTAGACTATGTTTCAGTAAAGATTCAGTGATTGGAAAACTTCTGTCTGTAATCTTGTGATCATGGGCTTTCCAAGATTTCTTAATACCTTCTGGATAATATATATATTGGTATCTTGCAACTGGCATGCATTACACTTTTACATGCAGAGCATTTGTTTGTCTTGCAGCTGATTGCTATGAACATATCTCTTCACGGTTCATTTAAAATATAATTACAAAATATGATTCTAGATGACCTAATATACAAACCTACAAGTACCTTGTGGCATACTTTTGATTATTGTCTTGTTATGCAGCTTTTTTAAAAGATATATTTTTAATCAATAGTTGTTTGCATTCATACACACCTTTTGGCTGCTTTTGTTTTGAGAATTGTGAAATACTGTGCTAGTGCATAGTTACCAACCCAAATGAGAGATTTCCAGATGGGCTATGAAACAAGGTGGAAGGAAACCTATATTGCTTGTTTCAGTGGATAAAAGAGATCTGAAAAGCTGGATAGTCATTTTGTCCTATTTGTTATATTTCAAAATTTGATTTAAAAACTAAAGCTTGTATATAGCAGTTCGTGAAGCAGAAGTTACCTCTTTAATTGTAAGTAATGATTCTACTCTCCTGTAGGGTCTTTATTATTCCTACTTCAAGATCATTATTGAGGCACCATCATTTTGGAATGGAGTATGGGCAATTATGAATGACAGACTAACTGAATATCCTTTAGTGATTAACACCTTACAAAGGTTCAATCTTTATCCAGAGGTGAGCTATGTTTTTAAAATAATACCTTCTGATAAATCTTTGATTTCTTTAGATTTGATTACAAGTTTGTAAGAAATGTTATTCTGGAAAACGTGGTTGTAAAGTGTATAGTGACTAATGAAATGTTACCTAAACACTGTATTTTAGTTCCAGATTTAAAATTGGAAAGTTACTTCATACATTGTGATAAGTTCTCAGACTTCAAGTATGTTCAATGAAATGTGAATACTCTCTAGATCTTAGTATTTTGTGCCCTAAAGTTGCAGTCCAGTTCTGTACTTCTTGTCTTTTGTGGTTTTCACTGACAGCACGTATGTTGCTGACATTGTGTACTTCAGGAAATACGGCACATGAAGTATCAGTAGTATGTGACAGTAATAATGTCTGCAGTGGTGCAGGTACTGAGAGGTTATTTTGGCTTGCATTTTGTGTAGGACAATGAACTGGCCAAACATCACTGTTCACTGTGGCCCTAAAAGTCATGAATGGTAGTAGTATGCTTACAATGTTGCAGAAGAAATTCCGTTGTAGATGACTGACTGCTGTTGTTTTGTACATACTTGATGTTAGACTTGTTGCCTGCTTGGATTATGTTCCCACTCTGCTTTTTTGTCACTAAAAAGAACATAAGTACAGAAATGTTTGTTGTTCTCTTTCTGATGGTTTTGCCAATGTGTCAGATATTTTGCAAAGGGAAAACTCCTTTGGTTAATGTACTGTTCTTTAACTCCATATGTCAGCAACAGCTTACTTTTTGAAGAACCAAGGGCTAATAATGGCTGTAATTGTTGGGTACTACCATTTATACTCATGCTCCTGCTCTGTTGCTGCTTTCAGGATCTATATGTTTAAGAGTTCTTGGCATCCATGTATTTATACAAGTTGCTTGAAGTGGCTTGATTTGTTTCTTAATTCCTTGTTCTGGAAGAACTAAATGCTATAGATAAGTGCTTTTTGTTACCCTCTCACCGGTTTTGTATTTTAGGAATTCTTTGGTGTTTTTTTTGTGTCGTGGTGGTGTTTATTTTGTTTAGTTTTTGTTGTTGTTTTGCTTATTTTGTTTGGGTTTTCTTGTTTATTTGTTTTGGTTTTGTTTTGTTTTTAACTCCAAGGAGATTGAAGTTCAGTTCTACAAATGCATGATTTGGTGCAATTCTTATTTGAATACTATAAAGTTATTTTCTTTAGTTGAGAAAGATTTATAGACTTCAGCTATGAAGTCTGACATGCAGAAATCAAAGGTAACTGGTCAAGTGAACTTGCTGTTAGAGAATCATCAGTATCACCAAAAATATGACTAAGTAAATTGGATTATGAAGTCAAAACAAAAGCAATTGGATATAGTGTCTGATGTTCTCTAAGAATGTTAGGTAGGTTACTGTGTGAAACGTATAGGCTTGTCTGTTCATTGAGTTTCCTAGGATCTTACTGGCTCATAGAACTTGGCAATAAGGTATGAATTCATTCCTCTTTTCTGTGCCTGTGTGGGCATGCAGAGCAGATAAGTTGTCTCTTCTGCTCCTTTCAGTCATTTACTGCTTGATGTCTAACCTTCCTATAGTTTTTTGGGTTTTTTTAAGTATGTATCTTGAGTACTCTTGTTTTCTTATAACTGCATCTGTAAAACTGTTACTAGGTACAACTTGACATTTTAAGTATGTTTTCCAAATTTATCTAATTTTACTTATGATTATAATGGATCCGAGTGGTAGGAATATGCTTGTGGATTTGTTTGTTAGTAGTGAAATTTTTCCTTCTGATACTCAGTATCCAGTTGTGTTTTCTGAAAGTTTTTTATTTCCTGTTTGATATTTTAGGATCTTTCCGGCTTTTTCAGCCCAATAGTAGCATTAAGCCAAATTTTAATAAATTTTTTTTGTTTGTTTAGTGGATTTCAAAATTAATTGCATCAAAAAATAGCCTTGAAATCCAGTTACTAAAGAGGATGTTAAACGCGTTAAGAAAAGTAGAACAATTCACCTGTATGTACAGCCAGTACTAGCCATGGTAGCTTAAAAAGATGAAAAAGATGAAGTGAGTCCATGGCAATCACTACATTGTCTCTGGAAATGATAAATATAAGCAGTAAAAAAAAATCTGTCCAAAGGAACAAGACAGTCTTTGTAGTTGTGTAATATTGTAGTCCCATTAAAGTCCTGTACCAGGACTTGTGGTGGTGTTTTCGTCTGTGATCCCTGATGCAAAATGGCAGAGAGATAATGTATTAATGTTTTAAGTTTACTCTCTGGCTGTTCATCATTACAGAACAGTTGATATTTCTGTGTGTGGCAGTGATGATGAAAATTTAAGTTAGAGTTATGAGTTGCATAGTAGATGTTAAAGTACTTACTCAGAGGCCATTACTTAAAGGAATTGACTTTTCTGTGTGTTCCTTTACAGCAAAGGACTGGCTCAGCCCACAGAGATCTGGGTCTGAGAGCCAGTCTTCTGTTTTTCAAGTTTTGCATTTACTGCATCATCTGATATGGAACAGTAGAAATTCCAAAAATGCCATTGTGCTCTAATTGACCTAGTTATTTTGTATTACCGATTTGCTTCCATTTTTATGCCGAAGTTAGCGGTTTCATGTAAAATAGCTTTTGGCAGAAAATGTTTGTGTTTTGCATGAAGTACCTAACCTGGTATGTTTCTAGGGAGTATTCATGTATGGTAACATCTGCAGTAGACACCAGCACTTGGGACATAAAAAGGTTAAGTTGCTAAATCAACTTTTTTTTTTAAGCATTTGTTCAGCAAGCATGTTTTATGCGCTTAGGGTAACATCAGCTTCAGAGCCAGTGATGCAAATACTCTAGACAGATGTCTCTAAGCTGCAATATGCATTCTGTTGGCAGTGTACAAACCAAGTTCAGGTGGTAAGTGGAAATGCTTGCATTCAGTTCCCCAGTCCTGTTGTTGCCTGTTTGGAGATGGGGCAAGTGCCCAAGTTCATGTGCACACATAAGCACAGTCAGAAGTGCCAGGGCACAGGCATTTGGAAAGCCTTCAGGAATTCAGTATGGTGTACTTTGAAGGACAGAATATTGAGGCAGAGAGTCTTGGTTTCTGCAGATCTGCTTTCTAGCTTGTCAAGTCCAGTCTGTATTAGTGCATGGTGGTGTTCCTCCCTGGTGCAGGACTTTGTATTTCCTTTTCGTGACATTGCTGTTGGCCCATTTCTCTAACCTGTTAAGGTCCGTCCCTATGACAGCACAAGCATCAGCTGCTCCTTCCAATTTTGTATCGTCTGCAGACTTGCTTAAGATATTCTCTTGTGCCATCATGTAGTCTTAATAAAGACATAGAACAGAATTGACATCAGATAAAAAATACAAATATCCACAGCTGTCCCCGATCTACTAAGACACTTAACTCAGAATATTATGAAGTTGAGCAGGTGTGATTTCACCTTTGTAAATCCATGGTGACTACTTCCAATGATTTTTTTTTTTTGGTCCCTGTTATGTTTGGAAGTGATTTCCAGGAGGATTTACTCCAGCACATACTCAGAGATCAAGGTGTAATTCACTGTGTTTCCTTCTTGCTGTTCTTGAAGATAGAAGTGACTTAAAGAGTTTTAT
>NW_010174292.1:16648-28617 GCF_000695765.1 Mesitornis unicolor | reverse complement strand
GAAAGAAAAGAAGGACTTATCCTTCTTGTATGTGTTTTCTGTGACATAGGGCTGAGACAGCTAATATAGGAGTAGTGAAACATATTTTCAGTTTAAAACAGGGAACCCCTGGGTTATAACTTTAAAAGCAGCTCAACTTAAATGGCCACATTACTCATTTATGAACTCTGTCTGTTATATCCTGACAGAATAGCTTGGTAATGTTAACTAGTGACTCTGCTGTGAGATGAGTTCTCATTTTTCTGTGTTTTAAAATACTGATGTGTTTTGTGTCAGGTGTTGAGATTTAATTTGGTTATTGTTACAAGAACATTATGACCTTTGCATGGATAATGGAAATGCTGTCTTACATTGCATCTGGAAGCCCTTTCTAATCCATGTTTAAATTTAACCTATCAAAGTTTGTTGGAGTAGAAACCCCAAAGATTTGGTCCATTAATACTCTTAAAAGGTGGAAAAAAAATCAATTGGTTTTAATGGATTTAATGCTGCTAACTGTCATCTGTCATCAAAATCTGGGATTTTTATGTCTCAAACAGAAGTAGTTAAATGGAGAACCTTCCAAATGTTACACTTTGATGTATGAAATTATTTCTGTTTTAAAGCAGGCGTAATTTTAGTCTATTAATTAACACTTGGTGTATGTTGGATGCTGTTAGGAAATAATGATCAAAAATGCATACTAGTTGAGATAAATTCTAAGTTTAACAAAAACCCTGGATGAGGGTCGGTTTTCATGAGAGGTTGCTTTGGGCATTGAGCTAATCTTGAAGTTCCTTTTCAGAAAGTTCAAATCCTGTTTTCCACCTAGGTGGTCCTCGCCAGCTGGTACCGCATATATACTGGCATTATGGATTTCCTTGGTGTATCAACAAAGACATGTTGGACTGTAAACAGAGGAAAAGGGCTTAGTCCTGTTGAAAGCTGTGAGGGTGAGTTGTGTTTTATTTGAGTTTCTTCCCGGAAGCTTATAATTGTGGTTTTACGTATTTCAGAAGTAATAAATTTTCCTGTGTCTTTATCACTGACATGCTTTAATTTGGCTAAGGCAGATTCACAGCATAAAAAAAGATAGTTTTAAGAACACCAGGGGTGAGAATGTGGGCTTTGCTTTTAAGATAGCTTCTCCTACCTAGGTTTAATTCTTATACTGCACTTCAAAACTTGATAGTTGTAGTATGAGCCTTCATAATGTGACTGTTACAAAGAATAAGATGTCCTAAATGTAATTGGAGGCCACTGTACATGTATTACATTTTTTTGGCTTCTGTAGAATCCTCAATACATTCCAAGTTCCTACATGTCAAAAAATTACCTTCTGTATTTCCTCCTCTAACCACAATTTGTAGAGTAGCAAGGGAGGGGAAAAAGGCAACCACAAGGCTCCCTTTTGGAGAAATCTTGTGTAGTGATTCTACTGGGAATAATCTTCTTGTGACCTACTATTCAGCATGAGAATTTCAATCTTATACCTTGATTTTGTTACTGAAGCTTGGACACTCACTTTTTTTTTTCCCCTCACATTTAACATTGGCTTGTCAAGTAAGTATTATGAGATAAAAGTACCTTGCTGAGAAGCACTTTTGAGATGTTCTACAGTTGCTTAAAGCTGAATGATAGATGGTAGCTTGTGAAGTTGTTTCATTTTATCATTTAAAATGTCTTTGTGTGTTGACAAGTTGGTATTTTTCCTTTGCACAAAGGCTATAAGAACTTTAGAGCTTGAATGATTCACACTAATTTTGTCAGAAGCCATAAACAGTTAATAAATGTTTACATTTTCGTTCCTGTTTTTTGTGAAAACCAAGTCAGACCAACAAAATACTAACTATTGAGACTACCATGTTTGATGAGTCATATCATCATCTCTAGAGAACTGTCTTGCTGTATTTTCAGCAGTGGTGAATAATCATTTCTACTTATGAAACTATGAAGTTTTGCTGCCTTCTCTAGAATGAATAACGCTTTTTATGCTGTATTGCTGAAATTATTAGAGCCAGGAGGATTTAAAGAAATAATGTAGAAAAGAATAACAACAGAAGTGTGAACACAGAAGCATTTGTGAATTAATAAATTGAAAGACTTGCATTATTGGAAAACCTCTTGGTTTCTAATGAAACAAAGAAAGCAGAGTGTTATGTGTGATGTGTTTAAAGATGGATTTACTCCTGCAAGAGATGGGAAGTGAGAGTATAGGGAGTACATGCCTGTTCTAAAAACCTCTGTGAAGTCAAAATATAGTCTGTAGAGACTTTGTTGTTGTTATCTCTTTCTGTAGATGTATTAAGGTGGTACGCTGTGTGCTGTATTATACTGATTGTATGGTGGTTTATATGCAATATAATCTTTCTTCTGTATTTGATAACATGTGTTAAGTGTTTGTTTTTTTAGGGTTGGGAGACCCTGCTTCCTTTTATGTTGCGATGATTTTTCTTTTGAATGGATTAATGATGTCACTATTCTTCATATATGGTACATACCTCAGGTAAGGCAGTTGAGACTGAGCTATTTAGTTGGTACCAGCTGTCAAGTTTTCATAAGAAATTTGAAAAAGTGAATGCTAAAATATTTTTATGGGATATTGCTTATTGGTTTTTACTGTAGTGCTTTTTATTACATATATGTTGTCACTAAAAAATTACTGGAACAGAGAAGCTTTTTGCTTAAAATTAATGATGCCAGAAAAAGCTATGGAAAATTTCAGTGAAGTGATACCTCATTGATACCACCAGGCTGTGGATAAAACAAAATGCTGTACAGCTTTTAAATGGCTTTTGACAGGTTTCTGCTCAGTGTAACTAATTTTTAAAACAAAGTTTGAATGACAATAATTAAGGAGGTGGAGCATCTCCCTTATGAGGAGTGGCAGAGGGAGCTGGGGTTGTTTAGCTTGGAGAAGAGGAGGCTGAGGGGGGACCCCATGAATGTTTATACATATGTAAAGGGCGAGTGTCAGGGGGACAGAGCCAGGCTCTTCTCAGTGATGTCCAATGACAGGACAAAGGGCGATAGGTGTGAGCTGGATCTATAGGAGGTTCCATGTGAACATGAGGAAAAACTTTTTCACTGTGAGCGTGACAGAGCACTGGAACAGGCTGCCCAGAGAGGTTGTGGAGTCTCCTTCTCTGGAGACATTCAAAACCCGCCTGGACGCCTTCCTGTGTGACCTAGTTTAGGTGATCCTGCTCTGGCAGGGGAGTTGGACTGGATGATCTTTCGAGGTCCATTTCAACTCGTAACATCCTGTGATTCTGTGGCAGTGTATTTTAAACCAAGATTGGAGATTTCCAATGCTTTGCCTGAAGTTATATCGCATGTCTTTCAATTTTAACTGAGAAGACAAAATAATTTTTTAAGACAGTGCATTCTTTTGGAAATATGTATATGGTTCTCTTTTTCTATGAATTTCTGTTTCCAGTATCTGCCCTTGAATTTTGGGAACTGTAATACACTTTCATACAAAAATAGAGTCCACATTTAGCCGAAAAGCAGAAGTGGAAGTATTTTTCTGTTTACCTCTATTTTCATTTGTCAGTTTTGCAAAAAACTAAAAGGCAGCTATATTTTGCTCTGAGAGATGTGGCTGATTTCACTCTCATTTCCTGGCTTCACTGTCTTGGTTTACTTTTTTTCCTGCACTCTCTGAAGCATGTGCTGATACTTCAAATATAAAGTGCAGGGCAGGAGGAGACAGTGAAAAAACTATGTTGCCTAGTACAACTATTAGGTGTTTGAGGGTAAAGCATGTATGTCTGTATTCCTTAACATGGGAAATTAATGACACATGCTTTGAGGAAGTAGATAAACTTTGAGTATTCATATAATTAACTTGTCATTTTTCTCTTAAGGGAGGTGTATGGAAGCGTACATTTTATATATTATATATATTAATGTAATTGAAAAATTAGTAAGGTCTTAATTTCTCAGTACTTCCTTTAGACTTGGGCTGAATTGAATGTAAATAATTCAATTGATGGTCAATTGATTGACTCATTTGATGGTCAAAACCATCTCAGGCTTACATAATTGTTTTTTCTAGTTTTATTTTGTCTCTGTATAATTTCAGAGAATGTGTAATGTTTTTATTTCACCATTTATTTGCTTTTAGTCTCTGCAGCTTTGACTAGTGATAGATGGTGATAGGATAGTGGAAGACCACTTTCTTATCATTATTTTCCAAGCTACCATGTGTTCTTGCATTTGTACTCACTATACTCTATAACAAACTTGTTCAAAGAGTTAAGCTAGCAGAAATCTAGTTGCTTTTGTAGGACTACTGGGTACTGGGACTGGTACTCTTTAACATCTTTGTTTGCAACATGGGCAGTGGGATCGAGTGTACCCTCAGCAAGTTTGCGGATGACTCCAAGCTGTGTAGTGTGATTGACACACTGGAAGGAAGGGATGCCATCCAGAGGGACCTGGACAGGCTGGAGAGGTGGGCCCATGCCAGCCTTATGGAGTTCAATAAGGTGAAGTGCAAAGTCCTGCATCTGGGTAGGGGCAATCCTAAGCACAAATACAGGCTGGGCGGAGAATGTCTCAAGAGTAGCCCCAAGGAGAAGGACTTGGGGGTGTTAGTCAACTAAAATCTTAAAATGGGTAGGCAATGCGTGCTTGCCGCCCAGAAGACCAACTGCATTCTGGGCTGCATCAAAAGACACATGGCCAGCAGATTGAGGGAGATGATTCTGCCCCTCTACTCTGCTCTCGTGAGACCACCATGTGGGGTACTGCATCCAGTTCTGGAGCCCCAAATAAAAAGAGGACATCGAGCTGTTGGAGTGCACCTCTCCTATGAGGAACGGCTAAAAGCTGAACAGCTGTTCAGCGTGGGGAAAAGAAAGCTCTGGGGAGACCTTATTGCGGCCTTCCAGTTCCTGAAGGGGTTCTACAGGAAAGCTGGGGAGGCACTTTTTACAAGGGCAGGTGGCAACAGAATAAGGGGGAGTGGTTTTAAACTAGAAGAGGGTAGATTTAGACTGGATATTAGGAAGAAATTCTTTACGGTGAGGGTGGTGAGACACTGGCACAGGTTGCCCAGGGAAGTTGTGAATGCCCCCTACCTGGAAGTGTTCAAGGCCAGGTTGGACAGGGATTTGAGCAACCTGGTCTGGTGGGTGGTGTCCCTGCCCATGGCAGGGGGATTGGAACTAGATGATCTTTAAGGTCACTTCCAACCTAAACCATTCTATGATTCTAAGACTATTTTTTTGCTGTAGCTCCCTTAACCAACATACCCACAAGGTTAGAAGATTGCCAGACATAGTATGTCCCTGCCCTAGCCCTCTGTGTATGATCTCTGGTTATGCAAATACATGGCAGTCTTCTTATATAATTCAAGTTAGTCTCAAGCTCTAGAGAACTCTCTGTTAAGATAACTGAAGCAATATAGTGAGAACTCATGCTATTTTTTTAGGGTTTTTAAATGGACAAAGAAATGACGTTTGGATTAAAAGTACTTTATGCAATTGTAAGATTCTGCCTCCCTGCAGCCTTCTTCACCTCTCTATTCTTGTAGTCAAGGAACAGAATACTTAAGCTGATTGTCAAACACTGCGTCTCTAGGAACTACTGGTAAATTTCCTGTATCTCCTTCTGACAGTACCTTTTCATTGTTTTGTTTCTTGCATGTTAATCAGCAATGAATTACAGCATTTCCCCAGACGACTTCAAGCTTCAGCCTATTGTACCCAGGGAGTCAAAAGAGTAGTGCTTTTGTTATTCCAGAGCTGACTCTACCAGACTAAGTGTAACTGTTTAGATCATCTGCTGTTCTTAAAAAAATTACTAATTATTTGTTAAGTTTCGATTATTCTAAATTTAACATGGAGAAATTGGGTTCCAACTGAAGGGCAGGTACTTCATCAATTGTATTATGGTATGGGAGTTTCAGTGGAAAGAGTTATCCTTTATCTTTTGTATCGGCATAGAAAGGCTTAACAACTGTATCTCTTAAATGATTGCTTTGTACTGTTAGAAGGTAACCAGTCTAAATCAACAATACTGTTCTGGTTTACTGGGACAGAATTTTAAAGTCGGCTTTCTGTTGAGGAAAACTGTGATTTTTTTTGTAAGGGCTTCAACACTCTGACAAAGTTTTATCACTTTGTTGCCATGAAATACAGCTTTTCAGCTAAAGCTGGTATGTGATTCTCAAGGTCTTCAGTGATCTTCATATAAACAGGTGCAGAGGCTGTGGTAAGTGGAAGCTCAAGGGAGTTGACCCCAGGGTGACCCCAGGCTGACCAACTAGTACTATTCCATACCACAAATGTCACATTCACTATACATTTGAGGGTTTATACCTTCTACTTCCTGCTTCTTCTTCCCTCTTCCATGGCTGGCATCTTTAGAGAGACTTGTTTGCTGTCCTAGCCCTGAGGCCTACTTCCCCACAATATTGCCTGAGTATAACTCTGTGTACTTTATATTATAACTGTTATAAATCTTAGATTTTTATTACTATTATTTTATTAAATATATTTCTATTTCAACTCATGAATCTCCTTTCCTTCTCCTGACCACCTCCCTGGATGGGGAGGAGTCATCATGTGGAAGAGTAACTGTATAAGCTACAACAACTGTACATAATCCTCTGAAGTAAGCTCTATTCACTTCCTTTTCTGGAAAAGATACTGACAAGGTGCATTTCCCTATTCTGTGCTACAGATTTAGTGGTCTTTCCTCATGTGGTAAAACAGTGATTCCTTATAGAGGCTGATAGCTCTAAAGCATTCATAATACAAGTAAGACCTTTGTATTCTAGACTTCAAGGTTTTATCACAATGTTAACCTTTAGTATAGACCTTGAATTTTGTTTCTGACTTTGGGTGGTTTTGGTTTTGTTTTTCCTTTTTGTTTTTTTCTTTTCTAAATGTTTGGTTTGCTTTATTGCTAGGACTCACATTTTTTAATATTAAGCACATTCTTTTAGTCATTCTGGGTTTCAGCATTGATGCTTTTAGAATTTGTGAAGTTAAAGGTTGAGTTTTATATGCAAGAATGCACAAATCCTGGAGATTGGTTTGGCATTCAGTTGGTATCTTTAATTCTCAGACTTCGTAGCCAGAACTCACTGATTCTGTTTGACTTCTGTATTAGTGATGGGTGAAGGATCTGAGAGGATCTGAGGTTTGTTTGGTTTTTGGATTTTTTTTTTAAGAATCTTAACAGCTGGCTGATACTTTTGCTGAGTAGCAAAAATGTTATTCTGTCATTTGTGCACTTGTGAGCACACAAATATTCTTTGCTTTGTATTACAGGACACAAGTAATTGCAATTCTAATCAAATAGGAACCTTATCTATTGCTGTTTTGAGATGGATAAATCTAAGTAATATCTTTGGTTTTAGTGTTGACTCCATGGTACTAATTATTCAGCAGGTGAATTTGGTTTAGAAATGTATAAAAATCCTCAAGTCAAGGGCTTAAAAAACCTCTCATGTTAACATCACAGTATTTAACATAAGAATTAAATTGTATGTTGCATTCATCATGTCATGAATTTGTTTCTAAATATTACTTTTTGAATGTGCTTGATTTAATTACTCAAACATAGTTTTAGATTCAGACTAAAATTCCCTTTTGGGTGATTGAGCATGAAAATTCTGAAGCTTTCTACTCAACATCTAGGGGGAGAAAGATTGCATTTATATTGCCTGATGTTTAAAAAAGGAAAAAAGAAAAAAAATAGTGTGTAAAAAAAAAAAAAATTTAATATTGTATGTACACTGTAGATTGCTTTCCCTTGATGCTTGAAAATATTCCCCACCCCCATAATAAACATGGCTGTACATAAGTGCTATTTCACATTTTTTTAAGTGGCATTGACTAATATGAGATTGCTGTACCTTCTTCTCCTGTTCTTTTCACAGTGGGAGCCGTCTCGGAGGTCTTGTTACCGTGATGTGTTTCTTTTTCAACCATGGAGAGGTAGGTCTCCCTCTTCAACACCCCCCCACTTTTTTTTTTTTAATTTTTTTTTCTCATTTTTTTAAAGATAGTTATGCTTATCTGTTAGGGAATGAATTTAAAGGGAACAAGACAGTATTGAAAGCAAAATAGGCTATGACTTGAAAATGTATAGCACAGTACAATGTATCACCTTTAGATGTTAAAAACCAGCAAAATACTCTATTTTTGTGCCCATTACAGACATAACTGGGCTGGATGTAGCATAGGAACAAGCTTCAGAAATGGAGGAGGTTTTCTTTAAGTTTTGATGTATTTAACGATAATTAATTAATACACCAAAAAAAAGGCTAAAAAACCCTCAGTAGTATTGATATACTGTAGCTAGAAGACACAAAATTAGAAACTCTATGTATATAGAGAATTCCAATGCTAAACTTCTTTAGTAAGCTGCAGTACGGTGAGGGGAGCTGGGAAGAAACTGTCACTTAAAACATCTCCCTGTGTCACCAGCAAATGCTATTCATGTAATTGTTTCATATTTTGGAAGAAAAATAATGGGTTTTATTCTGATACCCTCGGGCAGTGTTTCTGGTTTTTTTAATGTTCATTTTATTTATATAAAGACTTCTTTTATTTTACTTAAAGTGCAGTTCTACTGCAAAGATTTTTTTAGATGGAAACTAGCTACCTTATGATTTTGTTAAGGGTTAAAGTTGTGCTTTGTTTTCTTATTTTACTGAGCTGTGCTTGGTAGAAAACTCTTGAGTAGTAAAAATAAGTTGTTGCACATAATAGAATCAAAGATGCTTCTATTCATAGTGAGCTTTGACAGTTTTCTTATATCACACAAATCTGTGTGATAAAATAGCTATTTTTTTCCTTTAAGTTTTATTTGAAGTGTTTTTCTCTAAATATCCTCCATGAAGAAATTTCCACCATGGATGTTAACTGCCTGGTTCAGACCAGGTAAACGTTACAGAGTTTCTGAACTTCTTTAGTGCTATAAGAGGCTAAATACAAAGTTCTGTGCGGGTTTCCATTCTTCTCAATGGCATTCTGAAAGTGAAGTGAATGTATTCTCCTTTGCTAGGAAATACTTACAGAGTATATACTGTTTTGCCAAGTCTGTGAAGGTGAAAAAGCGTAACTTCAGAGTGGAGTAAGTTGACAACTTCAAAGATAGTGGAAGCAATAATGAAAAGAAGTATTTATTTCAGGCATTTCTCCTATCCACAGGAAACTCTATGGGAGAGCTCATCTCACTCTCTGGATGGCTTGACTTGGGAAACAGTCATAGAGAATGTGTGTATTTTAGAGAATGGGGTGAAATTAGGTCTATGTAGCTCTACACAGACGTAGTCTGAATTTAGGTGGAGCTTAACTATGGTGACCCTGATTCAGAGTCTGCTGTATAGATTTTTCTGGAGAGCAATAGGACCTTACTTGCAGAGGTGCAGTGTTAGATCTCAGCTGGCTCTTTACATTTGTACTGTACCTAATGTAATAACTCATTATTGTGTATATAGAGTTATGCTAATATATGCAGTTACATGTACGTAGGTGGTCTATTTCACTGTGCGTACTGTTGACTCACATGCAGGGGTTGTGCATGTGCCCTTGTGTGTATAAAATCTATTTTATTTAACTTTTTTATATGCCTTTGATTGTGAAAATCATCTTGCATGTGCTTCAAAAATATGTACAGTGGAGCTAAAAATTTGCTTTCCTTTTCTGGAAGGACAGGATGGAGCTTCATGGGTAAGCCTCATCTGCAAGTCTGGGTATCTCAGATCTAATGCTGTGTAAAAGGGATTAACCTTCTGGCATTGAGCTGATGATGCTAAGGGAGTATGTTTTCATTTGTGCTGTGCTTGCGTTACTGTGTTTTAATGACTTCAAGCTTAGACATATCTGATGTATTTATACCTGTAGCAAAGTTAGTTTACAGCCTTGATAAATCATCCACTGATGATTTAGTATTACATTCCAAATATAGAAAAATAACATGGGCCACATTAGTCAATCCACTTTTAAGGTAATGCTTCCTTTTTACGGTTGTATATGCTTATTATTTCTTTCCAGTCTTTATCTCCTCCAGTGTCAAAAGATTTGGTAAATCAGCTGTTTCTGTAGTCTTGAAAAATAGTCAAAAGGACTCAGTGCTTTAGAATAATCACAATTATATTTATTGCTAATAAAAATAATTTTAACTAATCACGTCTGTGCAGTCAGCTGAAGGCAACGCATTAGTATACATATGAAAGCTTTATTTTAATGGTAACGAGAGTGCAGCTTTTACAGAGAGTGCTTTTAGACAGCAAAGACTGATTAATGTGGTGGGCTTCTGTACTTTGCGTTTACTTTACACTATTTCTGCACATTTATTTTGCGCTATTAATTTAACATATTTGTGAAATAGCAAGAAAATAAGCAAGGAATTGTATAGTGTTGATTCTGATTACTTCTTTGGTAAAACAGTGTTTTAAAAAATGGTTTTAAGATTATAGGAAGCAAAGAAGGAACATTCTAGCTTCAACCTCTTATAAGCTTTCATAGATTCATTATGGTCTATGTTAAGATGAACTGTCCTGTAGTTGTAAAGAACCTACTTTTAATTTTTAGTGCAAATCTATTGATAACCATTTTGAACCCATTTGTTTGTATTTCAGTGTTCTTCTGTAAAGTTGTAATTTTTTTTTGATGGTCACTGCCATCTGCAAGCATTTTGTAAAAAGCTGAATATAGACATTAGAGAGGACAGTTATAGCTGAGGAATTTGCCATGAGTCCCAAGAAATTAATGAAAAAGCTATTCAGTTGACTTCACTGTATTACACTTTGCTTTATTAGGGTTAAAGAGCGAAGTACATGTAAGAGCTTAATTTCACGTGTTCAGTTTTATTGGCCTGTTTTGGAGGGCAGCTTTGGATTTTATACTTTCTGTGCTATTGCTAGCGGAAATGTGAAATGTTTATAACCTAGAGAACTCTAGCATAATGAAGAGTATGTTGATTTATTCTTCAGATCCTCTCCCCACACACTTTCTCCTTCTGAGTGTGGCAAGTCACTGCCTGAATTTGAGAACACTTTGTTACCTGAATGAGTTGTTAATTTCAGTAGAAGCAGGGACAAGCGGCTGCTGTTGTAGCTTTTTTTCTTGGATGCTCTCTAGCTGCCACATTTAATTTTGGAAAATCAGTGATCTGTTTTAATTAAACAGTGCATCACAGACCTCAAGTCTGGAAGCTGCTTCCTTTTTCCTCCTCTTTTCTGCTTTCTGGCTTTTTTTCTTAAGTTTTTGAGTTAAATCTCATGTACCTTGTTTTTTGCTTCATTCAAGTATCTGTGGTAGTTCGTTTTGAAATACAAATGCATTGTTTAATGGAAATGTAACAGCAAATGTTATCATCTAACCCAGTTTTTCTTTTTAGTGCACTCGCGTCATGTGGACTCCACCTCTTCGTGAAAGTTTCTCATACCCATTCCTTGTGCTTCAGATGTTGCTTTTGACCTATATTCTCAGGTACCTCTCAATTCATATTTAGCTCTTTACAATAATTTAAAAAATAGAATGTCACAGGACATTTATTTAAATGCATTTATTTAAATAGTTATTTAATTGCCTCTGTGTGCTCTAGCAATGATATCATTAACATAGAAACTTTCCTGTGGCTGTTACATTACAGATGCTGCGCTGGTAGAACTGCAGTTGTATTACTCACTTACTAAAAGGAAAAAACTTGCCAACTCGAAGACATGATTAAAATAAAAATCAGAATTACTGTGTTGGCAAATGTGTATCTAAACTAAAAAATCAGAATTTTTGGTTGATGTCACTTCCTTCCCATGAGAAACAAGCTGATACTTCACCTATTGGTTTTGTCCCTCTTGGAGAGTGGTATGTTGGTTGCACGTAGAAGGAGCCTATGCTATGCAACAGAGGATGCTATAGGCACCCCTAAGCTAGTATGTTCTTGCAGTTTTCTGACTAATTAACTAGTCTAATTAGCTAGTTCAATGATTTAGAGCAATCTAATTACATTAATGCAGGAAT
>NW_010174292.1:0-16617 GCF_000695765.1 Mesitornis unicolor | reverse complement strand
TGCTCTTGAGTTCCGTAGCCTTGCTTTAAGTGGTTGTTTCTGGCTTGCAACATGATTGTGTTACTGTCTTGCCTCTGTTTTGAAAAATAAGCATGATCATTAATACTTAAGGGCTTTTCCATCAACTCCATTGCATCTGATTTGCAGTATATTTATGATTTAGCTGAACTTTGTACTTGTAACCCAGGATTTTCCCTTATTAGGTCATACTGATTTTGTAGTTATTGATGGTTAAACCAAAAATATTTTGTGCTCATCACTAACTTGTGTTTATTAGGTGAAGAAAACATACATGCTGTCTAGAAGAATACTCTGAGGAATAGTTTGTAGAGTCATTACTAGATTTCGTATTAGAAAGATATCTGTTAATTTAATGCTAAATTATGAGGTCAAACAAAAAATGAGGAAATTACACTGTATGTTAGGGTGATCAGAGCACAGATATCCTGTATCTGTAATTATGACACCTCTTGATTAGGTAGATTAATTCCTGCTCTTCAGATCTTTGGTACATAAAAGAGTACTTGGGCTTGCTTACCAATGAGAGTGTTTAATCTAATAATTTCAGAGTGAGGTTCCAAAAAGGAGATAAAACATTTAAGTTTGTTTCTCAGTTATAATTCCTGCTTCTAGAGTAGTACTGTTTTATGTATAGATATATTCCAATGAAACATAGAAACGGTCTTTGAAACAGACTAGAATTTAAATTCTCTATCATTTGTATCACTTATATCACATCTGTGTAACATTACTTAATACATTAGACTCATGATCAGCATGACTTTCCATAGAAGTTCATCTTGAGGCTTTGTAAAAGAAGCTGAAGAAAATTTTACAGAACTTAGTGAGACTGCTGTAATCTGTTGAGTTTGGGTTTTACAGCAGAACATTTATGGTGTCTTCATCTGTTGGAGGCCACAGTGAAACTGGAAATATGGCATGTTTCTGAAATGAACCCGAAGATAACACAGGATTAGATAAATAACACTTATAGCAGGACATAGAGAATGGGCTGGTTTTTGTTAAAGATGAGTTTAATTTATTTGCGTTGTCTCCTGCTCTGAAAACCCCATTCAGGATTGCTAGCAGAAAGTAAGTATGGAAGAATTGTGAGACAGAGAGGAGTGAATTCATGTCCAAATGCAGACTGTTCTGTGAACAGTTGTGGTTCCAGCTGAAATGAAAATTGTGACCTGTCTGTAGAGTTGTTACAAGATAGTGGGCCCCTGCAAATGACATAGGTTGGCCTGCTGTATTACATGCTGCCAGGAGAAGACTGGTTTGGTAATGAGTGATTCATCAAATAGTTAAGAAACATTAAGGATCAGAAATAATGTTTTTGGAAACTGATGGAAAATAGGTATTAAATTTAATTGAGCAGTGTTTGTAGTTGATCAGTATTGCTAGCTAACTTGCAATTTTAGTTTGATTGCATTCTCTATTGTACTTTTCAATACTATGCAAATACCTGTATAATTTTATTTACTGATGCCTATTCTGTCTCTTTTTCCCAAGGATTCCGAATATTAATACAGGAAGCTTGATTGCACTGTGTGTTTCTAATATCTTTTTCATGCTTCCCTGGCAGTTTGCTCAATTTGTTCTTCTAACACAGGTAAGACCGTGTTCACCTCTAAATAGCCTTTGTCTTATCTAGGCAAATTGACTACTTTGTATAGACAGCTATTTAATTAGCAGCTATATCGATGCTTTCCTTTTCGCTGGATTTCACTCTTGCTCTCAGGAAAGATTCACACTGTTTATCACATCAGCATTTTTCTAGTCTTAAATTTTAAAGTGGACCATTTACACCACTCAATATTCTGTTTTCTGGACTAAAAAATTTACTTTTTCCCTTAAAAGTAGCTGCTGGGCTAAGACCAATACATTAGAACAAGTGCAGAACAAGAAAAAACTTTGTATGGTGAAGTACAAAAATAAAAAAGGCATTGATCTTGCATCTCTTTAAGATATTCCAAATTTTAAATGGAGCAGTGTTTGCATGGCATGTAATATCTGGCATGATTTTTGCATGATTTCCTATTTAATGTGTTGATGAACCTATGAGTAGTGGCATTATTTTAGTATCTGGGAGTTTGGGCAGTTGAGGTTACTTCAGCTAGCATTGAAATAAAGAAAATGCTAATGTGAGCAGTAAGATACTGTCATGCAGCACACTTCCTTAAATTGATTGAAGTGTAGCCTGTTGATTGAAATCCATCTTGGTCTCTACCTTTTCACTTGTCTGTCTTACTTGAAGCAGATGTTGCTTGGTTTGAGTTGATAGTTTTGAACAATCAATATGTGCTGTGGCATGCAAGTTTTCTAACTGCAGAAGAGGAAGTCATTAAATTCTGTAAAATACTGTGAGAAAGTCATCACTATAATCTGTTTAAGATGCTGGGCCTGAAATTTGAAATTACAGGTTTCATTCATAATTTCATGAATTTTCCATGTAAGTTTTATCAAGCTACCTAATCAGTGAATCTCATTTTCCTCAGCAGCAAATTATGAATGTACCCATATTTTGCTGAAAAGTTAAAGTTAAATAATCTTATTTATTTATTTTTAATCTAGGAGTGAAAGATGATGTGTTAGTACTGTGTTTTGGTGACTTGCATTTTTATAAAGCTGATTACTTATTTTTTTACATATTCAAATATGTTTGCTATTTGTTATTCAGAACACCACAATAGGTTTTTTTGAAAGAAACCATTATGAAATGCCCGAGTACGTACTTAGGAAAAAAGTAGCAATAAAAGTTAATGATTGTTTGAATAATCTTGTTTGTATGAATGTATATTCTGCTAGAAAGAGTACACAACTGCAAATTGTTTTAATTTATCTTTCACTTTTGATTCTAGATAGCTTCATTATTTGCTGTGTGTATTATGGGTTATATTGACTCCTGCAAGTTACAGAAGATACTCTCTGCTCATATGGTAATAACTTTTTAAAAAAAACTTAAAACCCCTGAAACAGGTCACAACATCAAAAGAGGCCATTTATCTGAAGTGTTTTCCTTAGTTGCAGGGTGGTTTAAAAGATGCAATAATAAGGAATGAAGGGGCCTGGAATTGAATATTTAATCTTATGTATATTTATATCGGTGTCAGAAACTAGGATCTCTGTGACACACAGGAATTTTTGTACTCCAGAGAAGTTATCAACCTAAAACATTTGTAGAAATGTTTGTCTCCTTTCTGTGTCTGTTCATTTCATGGACTTGAAGATACTGTCTCAAAGAACAGACTAGAAAACATACCAAGTAATATGGACTTAAGCAATAAAAAGTTGAAAAGGGAGCATTCATCTCATGCCATAGATTATTAGGCAAAAAAAAAAAGTCTTAAGTCAAAATTAGAGAATACACTCTTTATCATTGAAGGAGAAGACCTCTAACTATAATTGGGTTTTGCAGACTTGACCATGAAAAGACGTTATGGTTGAACTAATTGTGGAGGTAATTAGAAAGGAGGACAAAGAAAATAATCTGAAGAAAAGCTTTTTTTGTTTTGTTTTCAAAAATGGGTGAGAAAGTCAACAAAGGAAGGAGATTGTAACTAAAAGGCACATATGTTTCTACATACATCTGATTGTCATTTTTAAAGTTAAGATAATGATCAAGTTTTGCTACCAGCAGTTTTGATCTTTGAAGCAAGATTATGGTTTTAAATATGCAGAAAGATGTAAGCAACTTTTTTGAAGAAATATGGTCGTCTTAAAAAATACATTTTTGCTAAAATTTTGCTATCCAAACTCAGTGGGCAAAAAGAGTGTTTACTGCCAGAAAGGAGCTTTGAGTTAAGTTGTATTTCATGTGTTTTCAAAAGTGTTTTGCAATACTGTAAATTTTAAATTTAAGACAGTAGTAAGTTCTGTGCAACTCATTTCTGAAATAATCCCAGGATGCCAAATGCTTGTTCTCTATCAGATTTACCAGGAAAATTTGCAAATAAATATCTTGGTTTAGTAATTTTTTTGATAAAAGCAGGATGAAATACTGAAGCCTTTTGGCTTATGTCAGTAGCCAGATACCATAATTTTGATGCCGAATTGTCATAGAAAGCCTACTGTATTACAGAGAAAGCTTAATGAGACTGGGTAAACTGTTTTGTGGTGTTTTCAATTTTTGCTACCTCCCCACTTTTCTGAGGAACATGGAAGTCTAACTATGTGAAGATGAGAGTACAGAAGTCTGCATATTTTTACAAATAGCTAGATCATTTTTCTTTATTCCTATCTACAGAAGAAGACAGATTGAGCATAGATTTTGCTCTCCAAGTTCAAAAATGTAATTCACCTTCCTTTCTATTGAAAAGAAAGCACAGTAGGAGATCAGAATGGTGGATAAATTTGTATTTCAGCCTTGACTTTCAGCCTCATAGTTAAGTGCATATGACCAAACAGTCAGAGTTCTGCTTCCTTGACTTTGGTCATGATTATATTTTAAATATATGCTTCTCAGTTTGCAAGAAAGAAGGCAACAGACGTTTTATTCAACATTTTTATGTTTGGCCAGGATTCTGAAATATAACAAACGGGATGGAAAAATAATACAATAATTTGAAAAACAAAATGTTACGAATAGCTGTTACATTGCATAAGATGACTTAGTCCTGTGATCATCTTTTTGTCTATAAGTACTTAAAAAAGTATAAATTAACGTAATAACCTACACATGACTACCTGGTGCCATTAAGTCCTTATAATCCATGTTTTCAGAACAATTCTGTAATCTTGAGTATCAAGCTTGCACTTTCTGTGAAGTATATGGCTTTAAATTTAAAGCTGTTGACAAAAGGTAATTTCTGTACTTGGGCAATTTTTACCTTTTCCATTTTAAATTTAATTATTTTTGTTTTCTTTCAGATATCTCTTGTAGTGTGTTTTACTCTGATGTTTGGTAATTCAATGTTATTGACATCATATTATGCTGCATCTTTATTAGTTATCTGGGTAAGTTAAGAAAAACAATCATATCACATTTGAAGACTGCAATACTTATATATGTATTGGTGTAAAACGTGAAACTGCTGCATTACCAGATAGTTGAGAAATCTTTTGCATGACAAACGGAGTTAGACCTTCAAGATATTTGGAGAATGGGTAAATACTAATTTAAAAAAATACTGTTTTTACACCAAGAGCTCTTCATAAGAGAAATTCAGTTAAGGCTCAGTTCTCTTGTTTTTATAGCTCTCTTCTTTTCATAAAAATATAAAATTTACCATCTATGTATTTTTGACTAGAGTAACTGTAAAACAAGAACATGAGCAAGGAGGAGTTTGTTTTAAATGTTTCTTTATTGATTGTGACACTGTAAATGCAGAACAAATGACTAAAACATAGATAACAATGGTTTAAGACTATTTGAAACCGCTGAGTCATATTGTCATATTAATGAAATTATTCACTGAAGACTCATCATTCACTATCTTAATTTTTCTGTAAATAGGAAAAACAACTCCCAGCCTCCTTCAGTTTCATATATTGTCCCTTAAGGAATTTATGTTCATAGGAAACAGGATGTGAGATTGTGTGAACAGATCTAGTTTAGCATACTACAAATCATCTCTATTTCTGATTCTTGTTGCCTTTTCTAGACATGTGGGCTGACCTCAGTGATTTTTTTTTTCTTTTGTTTATATTTTGTCCATCAGCAAAAGAGTGGTAATTTCTCACTTATGCTAACAATAAACTTCCTTGGCTACTGATATTTGCTGTAGTATAGTTTGTTTATTATAAACTCATTCTCACTCATAGCAGTTTTTTTAATTATATAGTAAATGCAGGTACCTTGAGTTTCTTGCCAGTTCTCTGCTTTGGAAAAAATACTTCTTGATTGTCTGTTATTTGGGTGCTTTTATTGGCCTTAGTCTCACGTACAGACTGTGTTTCTGAAAACTTTAAAGTTCATTCTCAGGTTTTCCTAATTGTATTGTTCATCAAGTTAGCTTAAAATGAGTCTTCCTTGTGTTATAAAATGAGGAACATGATGTGAAGCAGAAAAATACCAGTAACTCCTCCCACCCCCGTATTCTGTTGCCCTGTTTGAAAATTGTTTCTATTATGCTGCCAGTAATTTATTTATTGCTTCAGATATCTCTTGTCATTTGTGGAAGTAACGTAATTCAGTTTCCCATTGGCTTTGATTTAAAGAAGCTTAGAATTGTACAATACAGAATCTTACTGGTTAAGAAAAAGAGTACTCTTCCATTAATTGTATATAAACTGCAGTAAGAGGTTTTATGCTGGCATGTTTGCCAGTGCAGGGTGGAATCACAAAATTACATATTCATTCATATTTCAGGTTGTATTAATTATGGAGGGTTTTTTTAATAAATAGCTTTGTGATAGAATAGGTGCTTACCAAAACACAAAACAAAACCCTCATGCAGGGTACTGAAATATCTTCTTGTCACCATGTTACCTGAAAATATACTTTCATTTTATTGTTAGGGAATTCTTGAGTTGAGTCGAAAATTCTTGAAAAGCAGCAGAAGAGAAGTCTATGTATGGGTAAGGTTTTTAATATATTTTGAATTTCGGAAAAGAACTATGACTTTTGTTTGTTTGTTGTGGTGAAATCCAGAATTAACTTCTGGTTTAGTTTCTGATAAGTGAAAATCCAGAAATGTAGCTGTATGTTTATGTAACTACTCTCTTTAATAAATTGTCCATATTCCCAGAAATCAATCTTAAATTACTGAAGGAAGAAAAAGGACATAAGCATGCATTTATATCAGAAAATTTAAAAAGCCTTCAGATAGGAACACATTTAATTTTAAATTGTCGAACATGTTTACAAAACCTAAGATCTATATGAAAGTCCCTTTAAAATAAAGGGTAATTTAGAAAAGGCAAGTAAAAGGCTAACAGTGTTTGCAGAAATTGAGATTAAAATACTGCATTAGATATCCACTGAAATGTATCCTGTATAATTTTTGTAATGGTATTTTTTATAATAACAGCAAGTAACTTATAATTACATAAGGAAACAAATTGTACTAAAACACTATAAGGTGTGTGGGTGGGGTTTGAGGGCAATAGAATTCATGTCTAAACATGGGAAACACTCCCAAAACTATGGTGAATAAAATACAACACTGTAGAAAACATGAGAAGCAACTTGGTGCTTAAGACATAACATTAGTTTATAAAATAAACACCTGAAATGGGAGCCTATCGAGACTATGCCTGGCTATAGACATGCATTTTTATTAATGAAGGGTAACCTGTGAGCAAAAATGGATTGAATTTGTACATTTATTATAAAGAAGTTAGAATATACATAAATTTTAAAAATATTTGTAACAAACTGCAGTGCGTGTATAGCCTAACAGCGTAGCTAGCTGTGGCACGAGGGAAAATGGGAGTGTAGGCAAATCTCATGTCAGTTTTTAAAAAGAGATCAAAGACATTTGTGGAACTGCAGACTAGCTTTAAAAAAACAAAATTGAATGCCTTCTCCCAAAATGTACTACCATCCCATTTAAAGTAGAGAGAGTATAAAGGTAATTATTAATGTAGTATTGCTAAGTAGCTGAGATTTTAAAATAGGTTAGAATTCTACATGTTGTAAAATAAAGGTAAATATGACAAAGCTAGTGAATAGAAGTAGAATATAATTATAATTTATCTAGTGTCCCTTATGCTAGCAGCAATAAGCTTATAAGAGAAGAAATACTGTAGAAGAAAAAAATAAAAATAAAAATTGAGGAATTCAAAGAGGGCTTAGGTACTTCCTAGGTATTTAGGTTCATTTGCAGCCATTAAATGGGATGATTGAATGAACCCATTGTCACATAAAAACTCTGGTTACATTAGGGTTAAAATCAGTTTGTATTTTATGTTCTTTTTCTGAAGGTGTCTGCTGGTGGTCCCAGATAGAAGATGCTGAGCCGTGTGATGGTTGATCCAGTTTTATAAAGAATTAGATAAATTAAATTCTTAGTAATCTAGCTTAATCTTTCTGGTAAAGGGATAAACATGATATGTAACTAACAGTAATAATTGTATATACTTTCTTTATACTTCCTTCAAGTTCTAACTTGAGATTATCTTGGCAAGGTACTATAAATCACCAAATTCCTCCAAAGATTTGAATTACCAGAGTAGTACAGCCTGACAATATGGAGAGGCTATTGGTGGGAAATAATCACTATACACTGGTGTATGCAAAACAGATGGAATTCACCGTTAGGGTGCTCCTGTTTAAAGTGTTGTGTGAGCAGTACAGCTGTAATATAAATCAGTTGCACAAAATTATTTCAGCTGTAAGAGGAAAATATAAAAAAAGTTAAAACACTCCAGTGTACTGAAATTTGGGAAGTGAAATTTGGGAAGTGAAATTTGTTAAAAATTACTGTACTTATTGGTGATAACATAGGAGAGTTTGTAACTAGTAGCTAAATTGAATAAGCTTTTCAAAAAAAGAAAAGGTTTATTTGAAAGTTTGTTGACATGTTTATTTAATCCTGAATATTTTTTAAGGTCATTGAAGGATGTGCCTGGTTATTTGGTACAGTCACATTGAAATACCTAACTTCTTTAGCGCTTGGAATAGCTGATGATGTAAGTTATCTTATCTAAGTATCTGACTGGTGTCTGTAAAAATTTTTAAATTGTTAATGTTTTGATTTTGGCATCTTACTGGTATGCTTTCCCAAAACTCCAAGATTTGTTTTGTAGAAATGGGAGAGGAATTGTGTACTTGCTTTATGTATTATCATTTTGAGGTCTTATTACCAAAGTTTGTGAGAAGACAAATGTTTTTGATATTGAGTTAGTAAATGCTCTGTGTGTTTGTTTTCAAATGTGGATTTATGGAGCTTTGTTTATTTTAGATATCTTCTACCTACACCTTTTCTTCACTCAGTTTCTTAGTTCAGTTTCCTCTGAAGCTAATCTTTATGTCAGTTTTGAAATGCTTGTTATAACTAGGACTCCTCGCTTCACTTCAGCTCCCTTTTTTGTCAGATTCTACTATTAAAAACCTGTCTGCTTATGTGCATGATGGGCAAAAGATGGGAAGCTTGTATCATGAAATACTGAGTATGCAAAACTATACTCCTGTTGAACCCAATTACAATGGTAGCACTCCTTTTCTGCTGCTTTCTGCTTTTTATTTAACACAGTCTAATCTCTGGTACACTCGAAAATGTCATTTAATATCCCATAAATAGATTTCTGGTGCTCTTATAACAATATTGTAAATGGTATAAACTTCTGTTATACTTTAAAGATATTTCTTATATACATTTTAATTATTTTGTTGTGGAAAACAGGATATTTTTTGCTTACTGCAGCTCTTTTTTTCCTTTACCAGGCTCATATAGGAAATATATTAAAATCTAAATTTATTGGCTACAAGGATTTTGATACATTAATGTATACCTGTGCTGCAGAGTTTGATTTCATGGAAAAAGAGGTAATTTGATCAAAATAGATTATTATGGAAGAGGGAAATTTTTGCTTTATCTTAGAACATCTGAGAACCATTATCTCCTACTGCCATCATAAGTTCAAGTGCTTACTTGTGAAGTTAGAGATGTTAATAAACTTAAGCTAAATTTAACTGGTTCTATTGCTTTTAAATGAACTAAAACAAAATGATGTTTTGATTTTGGATCTAAGAAACGTGCTTGCTTGTATGAAAGAAGTGCTTGCTCAGGGATAAATAAAAGGTTACAGTTCTGCAAACCTAAGAGTCTGTGGTTGTCAGTAACTGGTTTTGAGTATATGGAAAATGTATTGAGAGCTGCAAAGGTCTTGTGTGGTATTTAGACTACAGAAGAGCATTGAAGCTTCTTAATGTGGTGTTAGTAGATACTTTTTAGTTCATCAGGATCTAGATATGCATTTAAAACTTTTATAGGTTACTGAACCCATAGTACTCTAATTCAGATAAGATACAATCTACTTTTAGTCTTAGGGTGGCTTGCTAAAGAACTGGGAATAATTTACTAATGGGTTTAGTATTACGACCTGTAGTGTGATTGCTGGGTGGAGTTGAAATTTTACTTTCTTTAAGCTTGCTTTGTTCTTGTTGAATGTTTAATTTTACATTTCACTCGAGGAAGAATTCTTCATATTGTTTTCTTTAAAATTACCATTAAATTATATATAGGTGAATGGAAAGCAATTCATGCAGTTTTATTTCCCTTGTAGACTCCAGTAAGATACACAAAGACTCTGCTATTGCCAGTCGTTCTAGTGGTTTTTGGGGTAATCATCAAAAGGGTAAGTGATTGATTTAGTGAATCACCTTTACCTTGAATTTACTTTTTATTTTTTTGAAGGTATCACTGTTTATTTTGAGATGGGCAGAAGTTAGTGTGGTGAGTTACCCTTGGCTGGCTGTCAGGTGCCTGCTAAGCCATGCTCTCATTCCCCATCCTCAGCAGAACAGGAGGGAAAAATAGAGTTGAAAAATCTCATGAGTCAAGATAAGGACAGGGAGATTGCTCAGCAATTTACTGTCATGAGCAAAACAGACTGAATTAGGGAAGACTAATTTAATTTATTGTCAATTAAAAATAGAGTAAGATTGTGAGAAACAAGCAAAACTAAAACCACCTTCACCTCATCCCTACCTCCTCCTTCCCAGGCTCAAGGCGTCCCTCCCACAGGCTGCAGTTGTTTAAGAATGGGTCTCCTTTCTCGGGGGTACAGTCCTTCAGGAGTGGACTGCTTCAGTTCCTGCCGGGATCTTACTCCTGTGTGGGCTTTCCATGCGTTGCACATTTCTTCAGGGCATATCTGCCTGCTCTGGCATGGGGTCCTCCACAGGCTGGGTATCTGCTCCACTGTGGTCCTCCATGGGCTGAGGGGCAAAACCTACATCACCATGGTCTTCCCTGCAAGCTAGAGGGAAATCTCTGTTCTGGCACCTGGAGCATCTCCTCTCCCTTCTTCACTGACCTTGGTGTCTTTATGGTTGTTTCTCTCTCGTTTTTGTCACTGCTCTCTCTTAATGCTGCTGCACAGTGTTTTTTACCTTTTCTTAAACATGTTATCAGCAGAGGCACTACCAGTGCCACTGATGGGCTCAGCTTTGTATAGTGATAGACACATTCTGAAGCTGGCTGGAACTGACTCTGGCTGACATGGAGGCAGTCCCCTCACAGAAGCCACTCCTGCAGCCCCTCTGCTACCAAAACCTTGCCACACAAACCCAATATATTTATATAAAGTACAGGTTTTCAAAAATACTTGCTTTAAATTCTCTGTTTTCTTTACATAAGTTTTTGCAAAGGTCCAGTCCTGAGTTGGTGTTAAAACTTGCTTTGATGTTAAATGCCAAAAAAAATTCTATCACTTAGCTGATGAGTATTATAACTGCAGTTTATAACTGGTTTTGTAAATTTGATGATGTATAATTTGTGTAAAAACAACTTACAGTTTACACAGGAACAGATGGCATAACTCCTAACTGCCTGGCTAATTAAACATCCTCAAAAAGAGTTTTTAGCTAGAACACTGCATGTCTTTTATCTCAGCATTATCTCAAAATAACTACCCAAGTGTAATTTAATTTAGCAAATGTTGAAAATGCTTTAGAATTCTTTAGAAAATTTATTCATACTTTCTGATGGCTCTTGTTTTCTTCAGGTAGTTAAATATCTTATGTGGACCTTATCTCAGACAGACCAATATGAAAGGTAAAATTGTCGTCTTTTTTTAATGTAAAACTATATTTTCTACTGGAGGTTTATTTGATTTGCTATATGATAAATCAGAATTCTACATGATGTCATTCTTGGGAGGCAGATTATGTATAGTTCAGTAATTGAATGTCTTGGATTTATTTTGTGTGATATTTTTATATGAAGTCTAAAACTAAGTTTAGCTGCTGATGTGAGCAGGATTCAGCATCCTATTTTCACAGGGTTTTTTTGAGAATGAGTGTGCATGGATTTGACTCTTTTCGTATTTGTATTTGCTTCTGAAAACCCAAAACTTATCTACGTAGTACCTGAGTAAATTACTCACTTTTTTATTTTATTTTATTTTTTAAAAATTTTTTGCACCAGTGATCTGCCTCTTTTACATTACTGAAGTTTCATTTGGTTTAAATAAGCTGTTTCTAAATATGAAAAAAATCATGGAATTAATTAAAAGACTGCCAAAATTAATTTTCAGATTTTCAAATAGGTATAGGGATTGAGAAGGATAGTGTCTCATTTGTAATATATTTCAAAGCTCGTTATAGAGGGGAAGAAAATCTGTGCAGGTGCTGACTCATACGTACTGGATTAGTTTAGTTGTCTAGAGCCACTATAGATGACTTCAAAGTAAAACCAGTACTTCTGTAGTACATAAATAATGTTATTTTCTGTTTTTTATTCAGAGAAGAACGTTTTAACCACGGTGAGGTAAGATTCTTTTTCTGCATAATTTTATTTGTATGTTAATGAGAATACTCAGTATTGAAATACAGGTTGCAGTGGTCTGATCCTAATACATGGATTATTTGAATGTAAATATTTGCATCTTCTATTCCCTTTTCCTAAATTGGGTCTGATAACATCAGCAGAATAACTCTGGAACTTTGAACAAAAAAAATATGCTAGCTAATGGTGGGGTGGCAATGCAAGAGAGGAATATTTTGGGCTTTTGCTTTAGCAGTACAGAAAGACTCTAAAATTATGCTGGACCTTCCGTTTTTTCCATATAGACTAAGAGAGAGATTGGTTTATTTACTGGAATTTCAAGTGACAGATAATGTTAAAATTCTTTTTTGAAATATGACATAATGAAAATAATTCTGCACATGGTTCTTTTAATTTATGCTGAAAATATAATTGAATGGCAGCTTTCTTCTGTAGTTTGTTTTCAATTAAGCCAGCAAGGACAGTGCAAAACTTTGTTAACAGCACTTTATCTGTGGTTTGTGTTATGAGAAAAATCTCATGGCACTCAAAATACGGTAGTCAATCAGTTATCGAACTGATTGCAAGAATAACAAGTAACATAGATTCAGTGTTCGGAGTGGTGAGTGATATCTCTGCTTTTTAATCTTTTTTGAAGATTGTGTGAGTATCAAGGATTATTTTATTTGCTTCCTTCATTTCATTCTTAGGTATTTTAGGTATTAAGTAGCAAGGTCTCTTCACTTCTATAAAGAGGTTATACAAGAATTTTTACATATCTTATTTCCTATTTATGTTTCAGAATCTTTTGCATAGCTAGCCATTTCTCTGGCTCCTTTTGGTTTTATTGTTAATGTTTATCCTTCTTGTTATTCCATAAGATAACAGAAAGTCTTTAAAACTGTCTGAAACATCAAGATCTATACTTTGAGTTGGATTTTTTTGTTCAGAGAGGCTCGTCGCTCAAGATATACTGAAAATAAAGTTGTATGTTTAAGACAGAAATTAAAAGTATGCAAATATTATGCTTCTATGTTGTTTTGTTTTGTTTTCCAGCTGGTATACCATGCATTGCAGCTGCTGGCATACAGTGTCCTAGCGATTTTAATCATGAGACTAAAACTGTTTTTGACACCACATCTTTGTGTTATGGCTTCCTTGATGTGTTCAAAACAGGTAAGGTCTCTTTTTCATCCTGTAGCTATCGCAGTGCTTACATTATTACCCAGATACTTGTCCTAAAGCAGATTTCTTTGTGTATAATTGCTGAATCTGAGTGTACCAGTTTAAAAATAAACCAGATTATATTGCCTGTCAAAAAATAACGGTTACACAAGTTCCATTCTCCTCTCTCCTCAGATAAAGCAAATGTCTTGTTTTATGCAACTTATCCAATTGCATTATTATACGAGTTAATATTCTGTGTATTGAGCTTGAGCGCAGGGAGACACACACTGTATTTTATTGTATTTACACATTTCTGTGCCATTGCAAGTTTTTATTGACTATAAATTCTACGCAAACAGTGTTCGACTTTGTTTACACTGTATTTTCACAGCTCTTTAGAGCTTATTGCCTTGCATATTTTTTGTGTATTAATTCTTTCCAGAAGTATAATTTTGAAGTCATGCAAATTGCAAACATTTTTAAAAATCAGAAATCATATGCCTAACTCAGACTTAATTTTCCTAGTTTTAAATCATCCATAACACAGAATGTTACTAGATTTTCTCCAGATAAAAAAGATCTTAGAATTGGATTTCCATGTTTTAGTATTTTTTCAGTGTGTCTTTGAAAAGTAAGATTGATGGAAGATAGAGAGATAGATTGAAAACTGACAGAATGGCTGAGCCCAGAGAGGGGTGATCAGTGATATAAAGTTTGATTGAAGGCAAGTAAATAGCAGTGTACCCTAGGGATCAATACTGGGTCCAGTCCTCTTCAGTGTCATTGTCAGCAGTCTGGATGATGGGGCAGAGTGTACCCTCAGCAAGTTTGCTGATGCTACAAAACTGGGAGGAGTGGGTGGTAGATCCAGTGGATGTGCTGCAATCCAGGAGGACCTTAACTGGCTGGAGAAATGAGCTGACAGGAACCTCGCTGCAGTTCAGCAAAGGGAAGTGCCAAAGTCCTGCACCTGGGGAGGAACACCAGTACATGCTGGGGGCTGCCCAGCTGCAAAGGTACTTCTCCTGTAAAGGACCTGAAGTTGTGGTGGACACCAAGTTGTACATGAGCCAGCAATGTACCCTTGCAACAGAGGCAGCCAGTGGTATCCTGGGCTGCGTTAGAAGAAGTGTTGCCAGCAGGTTGAGGGTGTTGATCCTTCCCCTCTATTCAGCACTGGTGAGGCCACAACTGGAGTGGCTGGGTCCGGTTCTGGGCTATCCAGTACAGGAGAGGGATGGACATACTGGAGAGAGTCCAGCAAAGGACCACAAGAGTGATTAAAGTACTGGAGCATCTCCCCTATGAAGAAAGGCTGAGAGAGCTGGGACTGTGCAGTCTGGAGAAGAGAAGGCTCATGGGCATCTTACTGATGTGTACAAATATCTGAAGGGAGCCAGGCTCTTTTCAGTGGTGCCCAGTGGCAGGACCAGAGGTGATGGGCACACACTGAAGCACAGGAGGTTCCTTCTGAACATCAAGAAACACTTTTTCACTGTGAGGGTGACCAAGGACTGGCACAAGTTGTCCGAAGATAGAGTGAAAGATTATGATTAATAGTGAGCTGGGCTCACTAACAAGAAAACAAATTGGGAAGATGGGATGGGATGGGTAGCTTGTAAAAATGTCTGTATGGAGAACACCACCATGAGGATGAGTGGGAGAAAGAATCCCCAGTGCTAAGAATTGTTGCAGACATTTTACAGAAGAAGGAAAAGAGAAAAAGGGTTTGACAGAGCAGGGAAGCTAGCAATTGCTGAGGAAGAAAATTAGGGTTTTAATAAGAAACCTGAGTCGTTAGATTTGCTGTTTTTGAAAGTTGAAGAAATACAAGAATGACATTACAAAGTTCAGTACTGAAAATCTGGAGTGCCAGAACTAACAGTGTATGTACAACCTTTTTCTTGCTGCCTTGTGCATATGCAGTGTGATACAAATTATAATGGCCAGTAGACATTGTTTTTCCTCCACAATATCTGTGATAAGAACCTGTCCTAAAGGTGAATTTGGGTTGTATGGCAAAGGCAGTTACTGTCTTTGGAACATCTGACACCTGTGTCATACAACTGGAAGATGAGAGAGTGAGACAAAATTAAACAAAGAGGAGAAAGTTGTTCCCTGATAAGACAGCTGAAGAAATGGCACTTTCCCAGAAAACTGAATTGCTTCCCTGGACGTTCTTTCAGGAATGAACAGTTCTTGATAATGCTGGACAGGCTACACAATATCAATTCTGCTTAAATGTTGTGCTCTTTCTTGATCTGTTTTATTACTTGGCATAGGTAAAAGTACTGAGTGTTTACCAACATCAAATGAATCTGTACAGTGAGTGTATAAAGTGCTAAAAATGTGTCAAAAAAGTAACTTTATTTAGCCACCTTGTAAGTGAGTATTGGGGTGATTAACAATTACAGTATAAATGAAATCTGTTCGAAGCTAATTTGTTCTTAATTATTCTTTTTTTAATTGTGTGTTCCTAGAAGAAAATTGATGGGATTTTCTACCCTGTTATCATTGAAAAATTTTTGTAGAATTTTCTGTGAAGTTTAGAACCAAAAGAATTTCTATGTTTTGTGCCACAGGAAAAGTTTTCTCAGTTTTCTGAGAATTGAAAAACAATAAAATCTGAACTTTTTTTGCTGTGTAGAGAGAAATAACCTCTGAAAGATAGGGGAAAAAGTACAACTGATAATGACTGAAAGATGAGCTGCTAGAAATGGATTCTATTAATATGTAGCCTCATTTGCTTTTTTTTCCCATATAGTAAGTTAGCCGCTATTTGGCACTAATTTAAGATTTTAGTTAGTGATCTTTTTAATTATTTTTTAAAAGTACCTGAGTAATGGCACTACTGTAATTCATCTGGAATTGATGTGGTTTTTCTTTTAATGCTACAACTGAGGTCATCAGGCCAGTTAATAAAAACTGGTACTTTTGGTAATCATTGCATTTTGGATCTTAGAGGATGCCGCATGTTATCACTGTGTAAATATTGGAAGAAGGGCAGTGTACTTTATAATTTTATTTTCTTCTGTTTCCAACTGCATTTTCACAGAATCACAGAATGTTAGGG
>NW_010174291.1:0-9409 GCF_000695765.1 Mesitornis unicolor | reverse complement strand
CAGAGGACAGGTACTTTTGAATACTTATCATCTTTTTCCTTCTCTTTGAGTGTGTATGAAGAGCTGTGCATGGGATATGTGAGCTCCTGGGCTGAGCTGTAGAGTGCTTCCATGTGCAAGGGAAACCTGCTTCTAGCCAGCTCCAGGAGTGGTCTCTAGCACATTCGGTTCAGGCCTCTGTTTCAACCTGAACTACAGAAGAACTTGGAAATGGAGCTTATAGCCGGGTTTCACCACTTCTACACACACTGGACTCTTGTGTCAAGCTCTCTGTGGATGTGCTTCCTTCCCTGTGCTTCTCAGAGCAACAGGAATGAGTTCTTGTCTGTGCAGAAAGCAGTGCAATGATCTTAACTTAACCAGTGCTTATAAAGTAAGACCTAGTGCATGTGTGATGCTGCTGCTTTTAGGACTGCCCTTTCTAGATGTAGCTGTTCTGCATTACCAAATGCAGGATATAATGCCCATGGCACATGGGCAGAACCAGGACCTTGTGCTGTGTCCTGCTCGAGCACCACAGAGTGAATTTCCTGCCCTGCAGACTTTTGCTTTAAAGGGTGAAACAGTGGGTAGTTGTCAGAAATTCTGTCTTGAAACACCTGCTGGAGCAAGTAGCTGTGTTTATTTTAATGGCTAAATGTATACATTCATTATTTTTCATTCATCTTGCATTGTGTACGTGCATAAACGTGGAAACATACATATGTATGTTCCATATCACACACACGTACACAATCTGTAATATACATGAACACAATGCAGCATTAAATCAGGGGTTTTTGCCTCTCTTAATTACCTAATTATATTGATTTTCACATTCTGTACATCTTGGTTTTATCTGAACTTTACAGAAGGTGTAAGCAATACACATCTTGTCACATCCCATTTTCACACTAGCGCTGTTGCTGTATGAACCATTGCTAGAAATAAAACACGACTAGAATAGTCAGCCATCTGTCTGGAAAGCACATGCGGTCCCAGATGGCAGTTTCTCTCCCGCTAGCTGGTAGCAAAGTCCTCTGTCTAAGGAACATAGCAGAAACGTGTAACAATTCAGCGGGGATATGTATAATATGCAGCCCTCCCCCAGGCTGGGGCCCAGGGCCCTCCAGCAACAGAAGAGGAGGGAAAGTTTGAGCGCTGAGCCCATCTCTAAGGGGGGCAGGTGTTCACCTCCTGCTGAGCTGAGAACTCAGCATCCAGAGCTAGCAACTCTGCAGCAAGCCCCTCTGCCGCTCCGCTCCCTGCGAATGAGGTTCCTCATCCCGTCTGGCTCTGTGCGTGACCGTGCCTTTGCGAGGGTGCGGTGGGGAGCAAAGGAGTCAGCAGGACCTTGGCGGGTAAAGATGGAGGGAGATGAAAGCCCATGAGCTGTTCTCTCTAGTTGCAGGACCATTCGTCTGTCTCTACTGGAAAGCTGGGTGCTTGGTTTGCATACAGCTTGGCTGCCAAGATCTGACACTTGTGTGCCTCGAAGGGCCCCAAACTGCATTTACAACCTGCCTCCTTCAACCGAGGAGGTATTGCTCAGAGAAATTGTGGTGTGGCATTGCCGCCTGCCCTTAGTTGGTGCCACTTGTGAAAAGACAGCATGGGGAATGCCTTTCCTGCCCACAGACGTGAGTGGGTGATGAAGCACCTCTAGTTAGCAAAGCATGGTTGTTTCTGCTGGGCTCAGACTCCAAGGCTTGCTTTCACTGATCAGAATGGGGGGGAAGGCAACCAAAAAAAACCCAGCAACAAAAGCCCAAGAATGTGAAAATCGGCAAAGTCTGGGAGTGGCTCAGTGAGAATGCAACTTCACCATCCTTTGAACTATTACCCCTTCATGCACTTTTGAGTCTGGCCCGAGGGAAGGATAAAGAATAACAGAACTGGTTCCTACAGAACTGAGGAATACAGAAGAAATAATCACAAAAAGAATGTCAGCACTTCATGCCTTTGGGGGAGGCACCCAAGCCATCAACCTCTTGGCTGTGGCTTTCACTCCTGTGTTCAGAAAAGCTGAACAGTGATCCTGTGAAACAGCGCTGAATTTCCTCATCTCCTGCTCATTCTGCCTGGCAAAAACATCTCCTTCATGGATTCCAGCTTTCTGAAGTGTCACAGAATCACAGAATCCCAGAACGTTAGGGATTGGAAGGGCCCTCCAAAGCTCATCCAGTCCAATCCCCCTGCCGGAGCAGGAACACCCAGATGAGGTTACACAGGAAGGCGTCCAGGCGGGTTTTGAATGTCTGCAGAGAAGGAGCCTCCACAACCTCTCTGGGCAGCCTGGGCCAGTGCTCTGTCACCCTCATTGGGAAGAAGTTTCTTCTCAAATTTAAGTGGAACCTCCTGTGTTCCAGTTTGTGTCCGTTACCTCTTGTCCTATCATTGTTTGTCACCGAGAAGAGCCTGGCTCCATCCTCGTGACACTCACCCTTTAAATATTTATAAACATGAAGGAGGTCTCCCCTCAGTCTCCTCTTCTGCAACCTAAGGAGACCCAGCTCCCTCAACCGCTCCTCATAAGGGAAATGCTCCACTCCCTTAATCATCTTTGTAGCCCTCAAGCCTGTTTCTATTCCCAGAAAAGTCTTTGCACCATCTATTCACTCTTGAACCTCAGGATACCTGTCCCTATCTGCTGTTTTTCTGCTGGGAAACTCATGGATGTGGTGATGCGCTGAGGAGGTTGACATGAGCCCTTTTGTACAGAGGAGAACTGCTGGTGGTGTGTGCAGGGTGTCCCTTCACAGGGCCTTTGCGGGAGCACCAGAGAATTGCAGAACAGTTTGGTTGGAGGGGACCTTTAAAGGTCATCTAGTCCAAACCACTGCAATAAGCAGGGACATCTTCAACTTGATCTGTGGTACGGCTGTTGGCTGGTGCTGCACAGCATAGAGACCTGGTTCTAAGGGCAGCAGGGACTAAGAAACATTTTATCTGATGGTGCTGCAGGGCTGCGAAGGCAGCCTAACCTGTCCTGTAAATGCATTCCCCTCTGGAGGAGCAGCCAGATACACATGCGTTAGGATGAAAGTCCTTTGGGTAGGTGAGCCCAGGGGTGGCGGCGAAGAAAACCAAATGTTAGGGATGGTTCCAGTTGCTGTATGCTCAGTTACTGATTCTTTGTTTTTTCTGTCACAGTGTTGTGTGGTGTTTGTTTCCCAGGTTGTAAATAGCTTAAGATGAGGCCTGGTTTTCTTTCTTTTATGAAGGAATGAAAACAAACTTGGGAGTTTAAACTGCATTATTTCTCCCATGTTGCCTTTTCCTTAAAAGAAGATGCAAAAGCATGTGAATCTTGGGCACCTTACCTTGGGAAGACTTAGGAGCAATTTAGTGATTTCTATATTTTTGAAACTCTGTGCTTGTTAGTGCTAAAAAAAAAATCTTCAGTAGTTCCTCAGTGCTTCCTGACGTTGCAGAGATTTACAAAAACAAAGTTGTTACTGACTTTCTGACAAGAAGGTACCTTACAGGGCTGTGCTTATGCATCCAGAAGTGCCTTGCAGCCAGCTATTCCCTCTGCACTCGCATGGTCAGGAAAGGCAGAGCACATCGAGAAAAGATCCTGCTGTGGCTGGGCAAGGGGTCAGATTGTTTTGGAGGCAGGGGAAAAACAACTGCTCCTTCCTTCCTCTCGGAAACGATTTTTGCCTTGGCTCAGCCTTTGCAAAATGGAATTAGATAGCCTTGCTGAGCACTGGGAGCTGGCGGGAGCCATCACCCGGCCAATTCATCATAACACAGCCTGGTATCTAATAAGCAGGTAATAAATGCGCTAAGTGTCCACCTTTAACTTGCCTGCGTGCCTCCCCGCAGAGGCAGACCCTGGGCTGCAGCTGCTGACGTCCCCCTGCCCGATAAGCAGGTGATGTCAGGGCTGCCGGCTGGCTTTTCTCTTCCAGCCACTGGCATGGCAGGGGACAGCATGAGCTCTGCAGGACGTGGGGTGGGCTGGGGGAAGCAAGTTAGGGCATGAAAGCCTCATCCTATGTCAGCCAGCCCTCGAGGTGGTGGGGTCTGTCTGATTTCTACAAATCACACAGCAAGTTGTGGTAGGGAAGGGGTAGAGTTTCACTTTGTTATATAAAAAAAAACCAACTCTGTGCATCTTTGATTGAGGTGCTAAAATTGTGATCTTTCTGGTTTTGCTTGAAATGCATGGGGTGACAAAGGACAACTAGAGAGGGGGGAATGCTTAGGAAGTACAAGATGCTGAGTAGAGAAGTGTAGGGTGATGCTCCCCCTGCTTTGAGAAGACAGCTGTAGGGCATGTTATGATACTAGGAGGACCTAGACATAGGGACAGAGAAGCTCAAGGGAAGCATCTGCATCCCAGGGATGCCCATCCCATCTCCCCTGCTGTGCCACTGTGGGTGGCTGTTCTTGCTCGGGACGTGGGTGCAGAGAAGTGATCCTGGGGGTGACAAGTCCAGAGGAACAGGTCCTTCTCTAACTTCAGGAAAGCCCAGGTCCTAAGTGGCAGTCAGTGGGAATGCATGGACCACCACCTCACCCATCCTCAAGGGCCTTTTATAGCATCAGGCAGCAGGGACTGGACCACCAATGCAGTCTCTCCGGTGGGACTGGGACCAACCCTGGCAGGAGGGGAATGTAGGAAGGGTGGGAGACGAGGACCTCTTTCCATCCTCAAGGTGAGAAGGACCTGGCAGGGCATAAGCTCTGGGACCACCACCTATGATTGACAGCTCCCTGCCCTGTCAGTCTTCTACCTTTGCTGATGCTCTTCCCAGGGCACCCACCAGCACGGGGGGCTGCTGCTCTCCCCAGTCCCTGCTAGTCCTGCCTGTCCAGGCTCCGTGCAGCTGCTGGCGAGGAGGTCGTTATCGCTCAGCAAAGCAGGGAAGCCCATCCCTATTTGTCACCAGGCGTCGGGGCCTTGGAGGTGAATCAGATGCACTGTATTAATAGATCTAATCATCGCAAGCCTTGGTCATGCCGTATGTAGCAATCTGTTTCCTGGCTGACAGCGTGCTTGCCGCTAGCAGGAGGGAGAGACGAGGAAGAAGCATCGCCCGTCTGCAGCTCCGCGGGCAGGACCTTGAAGGTGGCTGAGCGGCGTTGCTCTTCACGTGTCGGGCGGGTGAAATCCTGGTCTTGTGCTCGTTGATGGCAAATGAGACCGCAGCCAAGGAGACTGGTTTTTGGAGAACTTCCCATCCTTTCAGGACAGGAGTGGTTCTCTTTTTCTCAAGTATCCTTGAAAAAGAGGTCTGCTGCTGCTTTTAGCATGCTGGCGGCCCCGTATTTTGCATTTGTCTTCCTTGCTAGTGCTGGTAGCTGCTGCTGCTGCTGGCTGGTGTTTCAGGCTAGCCAGAGATCAATAGGGCAGCACTTGCTAGCATCATATTAATTGAGTCATATGCTGAGAGCCCTTGCGCTATTGATTGTAACAGTAACTTCAGCTGGAATTTGGGAAGCACTTACTTGAAGTCTAAAAAATGAGAAGAAAGGAGAACACCGGGTGATTGGATTGACTTCATTTCCAGCGCATTATACTGTAATAATTGCGTATGTCCAGTCTGCTCTCATTACTTGTCCCTCTAATAAAAGTACCAGGAATGCTTTCAAATTTCAATATGCAGGATTACAGAGCCTGCTTGGAACAAGCACCAGAGTACACTGAACAGGAGCAATATGAGAGGCTTTATCTTAATAACTGGCAGAAGATACCCACTCACCCTGCTGTCTGCCCCATTCACATCCTTTTCTTTGCTTTCCTTCCTCTAATAAAAGGAAACAAAAATGCCAATTACTGACTGAGAACATGAATTTTTCATTGACCTCCTGTAATTCCCTACAAAGCTGAGGAGCCTGGAAGGTAATGAAATGAGATCTCTTCAAAGAACAAATGAATGAGAGAAGACTGCCTGAACTGAAAGCCCGGTGAGATGAGGGCATCGTCAAGGGCCTGTCTTTGGGGTGAAGGAAGGACAGAGATGCTCTGGGGTCAGGAGGGATAAGAAGGGGTGGTTGAAGGCTTGTAGCATATCTTAGCTTTTCCTCCCAGCCCAGGGATAGCCCTCTTTAAGCAACTGCTGAGACTCTAGGATGGTGTGGGATACCCTGAGGGGTTGGGGTAACCTTAATGTGAGTGTGCAGGGGTATTGCGTTTGGTTTCTGTGGGGGCTTTGTGTGGTTTTGGGTTTTTCTTCCCCCCCCTTCCCCCTCAACATACAGCCTTCCACTGTTGCTCTTGGTGTGGTGTGAAGCATCCTGAGCATGCCCACAGAATCCCAGAACGTTAGGGATTGGAAGGGACCTCCAAAGCTCATCCAGTCCAATCCCCCTGCCGGAGCAGGAACACCCAGATGAGGTTACACAGGAAGGCGTCCAGGCGGGTTTTGAATGTCTGCAGAGAAGGAGACTCCACAACCTCTCTGGGCAGCCTGGGCCAGGGCTCTGTCACCCTCACTGAGAAGTTTCTTCTCAGATTTAAGTGGAACCTCCTGTGTTCCAGTTTGTGTCCGTTACCCCTTGTCCTATCATTGTTTGTCACCGAGAAGAGCCTGGCTCCATCCTCGTGACACTCACCCTTTAAATATTTATAAACATGAATGAGGTCTCCCCTCAGTCTCCTCTTCTGCAAACTAAAGAGACCCAGCTTCCTCAGCCTCTCCCCATAAGGGAGATGCTCCACTCCCTTGATCATCTTTGTAGCCCTACGCTGGACTCTCTCCAGCAGTTCCCTGTCCTTCTTGAACTGAGGGGCCCAGAACTGGACACAATATTGCAGATGTGGTCTCACCCTCGACCCTCCAGGCTGAGGGTGCTCTGGCTGCCAAATGTCCTGGCTTGTTTTGCAGAGCTCTTTGTGGAAGGGCCCTGCTTGCTCGTGGCTCCAAGCTTGCTGGGGTCTTGCCACCATCCTGGGGCTTTCTAGGACTTTTTGTTGTTTTTAATATGCTACTGTAGAATAACCCAGCAAAAGTTGTTTTCAAACTCATTTATTATTTTTTTGTAAAGGCCCCCCCCCCCCTTTTTTAAAAGATGCTGTCAAATTGCACTTCTTAAGATTCATGGTGGATCTCCTCTGCCTGACTCTATTACCGAATTTAAATACACAACAGCGAGAGGGGTTGAATGCCACTATGTTAACACAGTGCCAGAGACCTCTGTGAGGTTGTTTGTTAAAAGCAAATTGTACCTGTTAAGGGGCTGGGAAGGGGAGCACAGCTGCTGTTAACTGCTTTACCAAATTGACTCTGACTCATTCGTTTCAAATGAAAATTGAAATGCTTTTGACTACTTCTTTTTCTTCTTTTTTTTTTTTCATCCTTCCAGTGGCAAATTTGCTTTACTTAACGCTAAGTGGGGATCATTTCTTGTGATTACTGAAAAATGCATCATAACTTTTGATTACGCTGCTATTAAGGATGCAGAATGGCAATTGCCGCTGCTTGAGGAGAGGGAGAGAGAGAGGAAATGCTGCTGAAAGAGCTGGTGTAACCCTTTGCTCTGCCAAGCGCTGCAGAGGAGGTGTAACTGCTGTCGGTCTGGGGCCAAAGGCTGCTGGGGCAGGACCTAGGGGTCAAATTCAGGCTGGATGTGAGTGTGAATGCTGCTGACCCCAGAGGGATGGGGTGAAGGCTGGAGCCTCACTGAACTGCCATGGCTTCCCTGAAACTTGCCTTTTGCAGGGGCTAATGAGCCTTTCCTTTAATGGAAACACCTTGGGAAGATGGGCTGCTGTTTGGAGGAAGGGAACCCTTTCTGGGATGGAGAGGGGATGTTCCTAGCAGCAGGACAAAGGATGCACATCCTGGGATTGAAGAGACCCCTCTGTGGGGTGGAAGGTTCTGGCAGGGGGATCCTGTTTTGACAGTGAGGGAATGGGGAGAATGATGTAGACAGCCTGGGAGATGCATCAGGAAAGGGACTGTGGAGTGTCTGAGGACATTGCCTCCTGTGCTGGGGAAACTGAGGCAGGAAAGAGAAGGTGGGGGGATGAACTGTTTTGCGTTGTATTGTGTTTTTCATACAGGGATTTCTTGTGTTTAGGAAGCACCTGCTCTGCCACAGGGGAACATCTGCCTTCCCACCTACATGCAGATGCCCAGGGTCTGATGGAGTGTCTGAAATGCTGTGTGTTGGCACTGATCAGCCATCATCACCATCATCATCACTGCTCCTGGGGCAGCTGGGCTGCAGAGCAGCAGCAAAGGCTTGACCTCAAGGTAAGTGCCAGTGAAGCTGATGAATTACCTGACTTGGGAGTTGAGGAAAGCAGGGGAGGTACTGATTTGGCACTGACAACTCACCAGAGGGGCCACCAGCAGTGAGGCAGGGAGTTTTGGTAGCCAATTGCTCGGATACTTGCTGCTCTGTGGCCCCTTCCCAAGGGCTCTTGCTTTACTGTTTTGACTGCCCCTCTTGTAGCTCTCCCAGGGCCCAACCTGCCCTCTGTGGCTGCTTTAGCTCTGTTTTTCTACTGGGAACTACGTTTCCCAGAGTTCCTACTCTTAAAGGACTAAAGTGCTGCCTCTGACAAGTGGTAACAAGAAATGCTGGAAGTGAGACTGCACTTAAATAATAAGCAGAGAAAAGCAGCCATAGCGGACATTTGCAACAGGTTTGGAAGATGAGGCCCTCTTAAGAATCAGGGAAGGCACCCTGTCTTTCTGCTGCAGCCTTTGTTGCTGAGAGGAATGCTGTGGCCAGCTGCAAACAGCTGGTTGTGCCTCACGCCAGTGGTGGTGGGAGTGCAAGCACAGGCTGAGTGACCGAGGCTGGGTTTGTAAGTGAGTGCCATGAGGCTCTCGGCATGCTCAGGAAGAGGTTTCTGCCCTAGCAGTGCTTGCCTGTAAGCCTTCTGAAAACGAGCAGAGCTTTGCTAATGCTGTAAGGCTGTAAAAGTTAAAGATGTATCAAGGAGAGAAATGTGCGGAATGATCGGATGCAGAGATCGATCTGCTGAGCTGCAAAGGAAGAAATGTAACAGCTACCAGTATTGATGAGACAGCCAGGGCCCTCCATGGAGAATTGTGATTTTTCCTTTGTTTTTTTCCTCTTTGTGTACCAAACTGAGCTACATTGCAGAGCAGACTTGGCTGGTCTACTCAGTGAAACCTGGTTACTGGAAGGGGCTTTCTTAGAAAGCATTAGCAGCTGTGTTAATTGGATTTCTTGGCTATAATGCTCTCAGAGGATCATACCTTTACCACCACCGAGCTCACCTCCAGGTAGAGGACCTGAAGCAGTCCTTGCAGCCCACCCAGCTGCTACCTCTCACACGGACAAGCAGGGGTTGGCTTTGTAACGGGGAGAATGGAGACCCTCATGCCAAAGGCTGTGGCTTGGCAATACACTGAAGGTCAACCAGCCTCAGCATTCACAAAAGTATATACAGGCATACATACTTTATAAATATATATATACACACACACACATATGTGTG
>NW_010174290.1:0-1268 GCF_000695765.1 Mesitornis unicolor | reverse complement strand
CTCCAGCCACTCGTCCCCAAGCCTGTAACACAAGTCTGTTGATATAAGTTGTGGTCAGACACAACTATGTTAACTTACCCAGAAGAAAGCATCTGGGTGGGATGAGTAGTAAAAAATACATAACAGAGAGCTCATGGGCCGAGAGGAAGGACAGGGAGGGTTCGCTCACCACTCACGGTCATGGGCCAAAGACTTGGGGAGAGAAACAAACAATTAAATTTGTTACCAGTGGCATCAGAGTAGAACAGTGAGGGATACAACCAGATCTTAAAGTCAACACCTTCCCCTACCCCTCCCTTTCTTTAGGAAAGATGAGCTGAAACACACCAATACAAAATTTGCATGTACTTTTCTACTTTTAAAAGCTTTTAAAAGGCATCTGTTGTAAGTTCTATTCTTTTTGTGGTATTTATTAGAATGGGATCCCAGTTCCTATCTAAGTAAAGGGTTTAGTGATGCAAACCCCATATCATAAGACATTACTGGCATTATCTTTTTACCTCTCTCAAAAAATCAGGCAAAACCCAGCGTCTTAGAGTTGAAGTTGCTCTTTTATTCCACTGCAAGGTAGAAATAACAGCTAACATACATTAGATAAAACAAAAAAAAACCCCTTCAAAGCAAAACAAAATGGATCTGTACTTGAAATCTGACCTTCAGAAGCAGTGGAAAGAATTTGAAAGTAATTGTTTGTTTGGGTAGTGTTTTTTTTTTCCTTCTCTTTAGAGCCACTTGAAAACATGTCCATACTCACACATTACCAACTACAAATTCATATGGAAAATGGTGTAAGAAATCCTGGCAGTTTTGGAGTTAACGAAGCCAGGTTTCCTACAGCTCTGTGCCTTACACTGGGACTGCAATACTGCATGGCTGGTGTCACCACCAGAATTTGGGGGTGTTTTGGTTACGGGATGGTCTGCACAGCACCAGAGCTGCTGGCATCAGATGGGATTCATCTTTCTCATGAGCTAGCAAGGCTGATTGACAGAGCTTTAAACTGCAGCAATAGGATGAGGGGTAATGGTTTTAAACTGAAAGAGGGTAGATTTAGACTAGATATAAGGAATAAATTGGTTACCATGAGGATGGTGAAACACTGGAGTAGGTTGCCCAGAGGAATTGTGAATGCCCCATTCCTGGAAACATTCAGGTCAGGCGGGGTAGGGCTCTGAGCAAGCTGCTGTGGTCAAAGATGTCCCTGCTTATCAGCGTGGTTGGACTTAGATGGCCCTTAACAGAATCACACAGAATCGCTCGGTTGGAAA
>NW_010174289.1:3006-5079 GCF_000695765.1 Mesitornis unicolor | reverse complement strand
CTTGCCAAGCCACTTTCCATCATTTATCAACAGTCCTGGCTGACTGGGGAGGTCTCAGTTGACTGGAGGCTTGCAAACATGACACCCATCTATAAGAAGGGCCGGAAGGAGCACCCGGGGAACTACAGACCTGTCAGTCTGATCTCAGTGCCAGGGAAGGTTATGGAACAGATTATCTTGAGTGCGCATGGCTTGGATGGGCATAGACTTCACTGCATAAAACACTGGCTGGATGGCCGAGCACAGAGAGTTGTGGTGAATGGAGTTAAATCCAGCTCGTGGTCAGTCACAAGTGGTGCACCACAGGGATCAGTACTGGGGCCACTTCTGTTTAATATCTTTATCAATGACATGGATGAGGAAATCGAGTGCACCCTCAGTAAATTTGCAGATGACACCAAGTTGTGTGGGATTGTTGATCTGCTTGTGGTTAGACAGGCTCTACAGAAGGACCTGGACAGACTGAATCGATAGGCTGAGGTCAATCATATGAGGTTCAACAAGGCCAAGTGCCGGGTCCTGCACTTGGGCCACACCAACCCTATGCAATGCTACAGGCTTGGGGAGGACTGTCTGGAGAGCTCCTCATAGGAGAAGGACCTGTGGGTGTTGATTGACAGCCGGCTGAATATGAGCTGGCAGTGTGCCCAGGTGTACAACGGCATTCTGGCCTGCATCAGGAATAGTGTGGCCAGCAGGAGTAGGGAAGTGATTATCCCACTGTACTTGGCACTGGTGAGGCTTTATCTCGAATACTGTGCTCAATTTTGGACTCCCCACTACAAAAAGGACATTGAGGCACTGGAGTGTGTCCAGAGAAGGGCAACAAAGCTGGTGAAGTGTCTAGAGCACAAGTCTTATGAGGAGCGGCTGAGGCAATTGGGGTTGTTTAGCCTGGAGAAAAGGAGACTGAGGGGAGCCCTTATCGCCCTCTACAACTACCTGAAAGGAGGTTGTAGCGAGGTGGGAGTCCATCACTTCTCCCTCGTAGCTAGTGGTATGACAAGGTGTAATGGCCTCAAGTTGTGCTGGGGGAGATTTAGGTTGGATATTAGGAGGAATTTCTTTACTGTAAGGGTTGTCAAGCACTGGAACAGGCTGCCCAGGGAGGTGGTTGAGTCACCATCCCTGGAGGTGTTTAAAAGTCAAGTAGATGTCGTGCTTAGGAACATGGTCTAGTGGTGGACTTAGGGCTGGTTGGACTCAGAGATCTTAAAAGGTCTTTTCCAACTGAAACCATTCTATGATTCTATGGTATTTCCCTCCAAGCGAGGACATAAACTAGAAGACATTCAAAAGGCCTGAGAACGTAAGTCCAGTCATTGAAACATCCCAAGGATATTAAAAGTTTTCAAAATTTTTCAACACTGTTGTAATTAGTCTAGTGGAAAGAAAATAGGACGATATCTTTCTCATAAGTTGAGCTCCGCATGAAAGAAAATTAAAAGCATTATTATCAATGGTATCCAGTAGGTGATGGTCGAAGAATGGCTTTGTCACGTATTGGCTTCTGAAAAACTAAGTGTAGTTAGTAAAACTCCTCAGCAGGTGGCGACCGAGGTTCAAAAAATGCTGATAAGACTGAGCCCAGAGATAGGGGAAGCCTTTGTGTAAACATCACATACCACAGAGCCGCAGGAATGATAAACAACAACACAACTGAGAACAGCAAATGAAACATTACATAATACAATCCTGGGAACCAGTGTTACAGTTTTGAGAACAAAGTAGTCAACATTATGCCCAACTATTAAACCAGCAAAAAATATATATATATATTCTAGTCAGAATCAGTATTTATCTCAACTTTTTGGGCCACTCGAATTAGAAGCCTGCAGTTCTCCCTAATATGCTAATTTAATTGGGTGCTAAATAAATACTTTTCTTCCCCACATTGGGCAACAAAAAGAACTGCCATGGTTTAACCTGGTAAACATCCAAACACCATGAAAGTACGCTCGTTCACTCATCCCCTTCCTGGTGGGATGGGAGAGAGAATTGGGAGAGTAAAGGTAAAGAACTCGTCAGTTGAGATGAAGACTAATAACTAAAGCAAACCAGACTTAAATAACA
>NW_010174289.1:1169-2932 GCF_000695765.1 Mesitornis unicolor | reverse complement strand
TAATAAAGCAATTAAAGTTAGCTCACAAACAGTAGTCACTGGCTTTACGCCAACAACAACACGATGGGAGGGGTAAGCCTCAGGAACCTATACGGGGTGTCATCATGAAGGGAAGGGATTGAAGGGGCTGAAAAAGAAGCAGGAAGGGATGCAAAGGAGTCGTCCCCTGCAAGCTTCCCAGTTTATAGTGAGTGTGATGTTTATGGGATAGAATACATCTTTATTGGTCAACTTGGATCAGACCTGGATCATCTGTCCTGGGTCATCTATCCCAGAGAGTCCCCGGGCTCTTGCTTCCCTCCCTTTTCTCTTGTGCAGAGAGAAAAAAAAAAAACAAATCAAAACAAAAAAAAAACCTAAAAGAAACTGTAACCACAGGTGCAGAGAGAACCTTGAAAAACATAAGTATCTGCAAGCAAAATGAAAACAGTGACCTTATGAGCTTCATAAGGAAAACAATTCCATCCTGGCCAAACCTCTAAATTGTGTTAATTCAAGCTCAAAGACTGCTTTCTCAAAAATCATGGCTGAAGCATAAAAAGAGACTCTACAATTCAGTCCTTGCAAAACCAGGACAATCCCCCAGCCTGTATTGATACCAGGGATTGCCCTGACCCAGGTGCAGGACTAGGCCCTTGTTGAACCTCGTAAGTTTCACCTGGGCCCACTTCTCCAGCTTACCCAGGTCCTTCTGAAAGGCATCCCATCCCTCAGGCATGTGAACTGCACCACTCAGCTTAGTGTCATCTGCACGCTTGCTGAGGATGCACTTGATCCCCATGTCCATGTTTCCGACAAAATGTTAAACAGTAATAGTCTCAATGTCCCCTGAGGGACAGAACTTTTCAATGAGCTCCATCCAGCCATTGAACCATTGACCACTACCTCTGGATGCAACCATCCAGCCAATTCCTCATCCATCAAACAGTCCACCCATCAAATTCATCTCTCTCTTATTTAGAGAGAAGGATGTTGTGGGGAACTGTGTCAAAGGCCTTGCAGAAATCCAGATAGATGATATCCATTGCTCTTCCATTGTCCAATGATGTAGTCACTCCATTGTAGAAAGCCACTAGGTTGGTCAGGCAGGACTTGCCTCTAGTAAAGCCATGCTGGCTGTCTCGAATCTCCTCCCCGTCCTCCATGTGCTTTAGCAGAACTTCTAGGAGGATCTGTTCCATGATCTTCCCAGGCACAGAGGTGAGGCTGACAGGTCGGTAGTTCCCAGGGTCCTCCTTTCTACCCTTTTTAAAAGTGGGTGTGATGTTTCTTCTCTTCCAGTCACCAGGGACTTCACCTGACTGCCATGACTTTTCAAATATAATGGAGAGTGGTTTTTCGGGTGGTTTGGCAACTACATCAGCCAATTCCTTCAGGACTCTGGGATGCATCTCATCAGGTCCCATGGACTTGTGTACATTCAGGTTCCTCAGGTGGTCACAAACCTTATCTTCACTTATAGTGGGTGGGACTTTTTCTGCCCGGTCCCTGTCTTGTGGGCCATCAACTCGAGAGCTTTGAGAGTAGAGGTTGTCAGCGAAGACTGAGGCAAAAAAGTTGTTGAGAACCTCAGCCTTCTCCTCATCTGTTGTTACCAGTTCACCACTGCTGCTCATCAGGGAGGGGACGCATTCTTTACCCTTCCTTTTTTGGTTTACATACCTGTAGAAGCTCTTCTGGTTTTTCTTGGCATCTTGGCCTTCCTGGCCTTGTCCCTACATACCTGGGCAACATCCCTGTACTCTTCCCAGGATACCGGTCCA
>NW_010174289.1:0-411 GCF_000695765.1 Mesitornis unicolor | reverse complement strand
TTTTCTCTTCCCTTCTGGGGAGGGGAGAGGGGTTAATAGAGAGCATCTGTCCGGGATTTAGTGGCCGGCCCAGCCCTAAACCTCGACACCTACACTTGGGGATTGAGAGCTCTTGCGCTCTGTGGAAAGCCTCTTTAAATATCTTCCAGCTCTGTTCCGCACTGTTGTCCTTGAGAACAGTTTCCCAGGGTGTCCTATTGACTAACTCCTTAAAGAGCTGGAAGTTGGCTTTCCTGAAATTCAGGGTCCTGCTTCTCATATGACTCGTACACCTTAGGACAGTGAACTGCACCAGTGCATGATCGCTACAGCCCAGGCTGCCTCCAATCATGACATCTCTGATCAGCTCACTCGCGTTGGTGACCATCAGGCACAAAATAGCTTCCCCTCGAGTAGGGCTGTCTATTTCCT
>NW_010174288.1:5014-19164 GCF_000695765.1 Mesitornis unicolor | reverse complement strand
AGTTATGCATTGGGCCTAAACCACGACAGTGACCCACTGTCATGGATGCTCATTAAAAACCTAACCAAAAAAGTCCAGTGCTTCTTGCACTCAGTGTTTTTAAGTGTCTTATCACAGAATCACAGAATGGTTAAAGTTGGAATGGACCTCTGGAGGCCATCTTGTTCAACCTCTATTATGGCAAAACAACTCTGGTTATAGAATTTCAGCAATGATATACATATTAGTCCAGGCTTAGGTTCATCATCAAATGTTGCATTTTTCTATCTGAATTAAGATTATTTTATCTGCAAATGCATAATCTCCATTGTCTTAGATTTGCTTCTAAATTACAGTGGTTTAAATTCTTCAAATTCTCCGTTGCATTCCTAAAAATATTGAAATTATTTTATGCTTTTTATTAATTTCAACTACTAATTTATCAATCCATACTTAAATTACTAAATTATCAGTAGAAACTAATGAAAAGTGATAGATCACCTACAAGATTTTTAAAATAGCTCAGTGAATATAAATATTCTGTAACTCTATGTGATACTGTGGAATGGCTTTAAAAGATTGTCCTGTTCTGTTAAATTGGGTGTTTGATTTTTAAAAGCAATACCTCACATTAACAAATATATTTCCAATAAAGGCCTTTTTAAGTCAAAGATCAGAAGAGAAAGTATCTGATTCTCCACAATAGTAATAATTTAGAATTATGTGTATTGACAGTTGTTACAGGCTAACTCAGGCCTCTGAAAGAAGTTTTCTATAAGTTAACCATCCATTTTTCTTCTGTTGCAGAATGAAGATTAACTGCTTACGAAAGCTGTTCAGAGAAATTACTTTAAAAGCCATATTTGCATTATTAGGGTGTTTCATCACAAAACAGTATATTTTCAGTAGAAAGACAGGACAGTTATCTGATATAGAATTGATATGATTTGTGGTTCAAAAAAGTTACTAGGTGGACCAGAAGAACTGATCATGAACCTTGTAAGAATTAAGATAGACTTGAGTTGAAATATCTGAAATTATCACCCTGCTTGAAAGATAAGGTTGAAAGGACTGGATATCCAGCTATAGCTTCCTGTGATTAGTCTGAAACTAAGAAAGAAGTATGAATAATTTCCACAAAGGTGGATTAATGTACTGGGTGAATACTTTTCCAATGTTTGGATCATGATGCTAGCTCAATATTCCTGGAAAAATAAGGTTTTCTTGGTATGTTCGGTTTGCATTTCCCTAAAATAGTATCTTTGACCACATAGTATAGATATTTTTCAGAACCTAACATCTTTCCTCCAAAACTGAGAGTAGATTTGAGAGGATAGGATGCTTTACTTGAAAACCTTTGAAAAAAAAAATCTCCAAAACGAGATTCTTTTAGAGATTGTATGATCATGTGAAAGCATCAAAATTATTATTATCTGAAATTGGATTCCCATCCAAAAAATAGTAATACATTGCAGGTCTTTTGGTTTAAATGGGATAAAAATCAGTTTTGCAGACAATAAAAACCTTGATTATATATTTCATTGCTTTTGTCCATTAGAATGTGATATAAACAATAAAATAACTGGTTTTGTCTTTCATGCTAATTGGGTTTACTAGTTGGACTGATACTCTGTATGCCTTATCACGCATTAGAATAGCAAAGAGGTCTAGCAGTTAAGCTGGTGAAGGTTATCAAAGCCATGAAAAAAGTACCACTCACATTTCTTAAGTTCCCAGCACTGCAGTGAGGTGACTGCAAAAATGAACACTACAATCTCTTCATGCAAATAAGATTATGCTATCTGCCCAGGATAAAAGGTGACTGACAGAGTAATAAGTCCTGTGTTTTTGGCATTGGTGGCATAAATCTCTTGGCTGTTCTGTTAAACGAACCTTTGTTTTGAAGGGTGAATCCAGTTAAGTTGCTTTTGAAACTGGAAATAACAATACAATGTAAATAAATTCTGCAAAACTCTAGCCATCATGAAAGAACAGGTTTTTTCATGTCAAGTGTCAACATTTCTTTAGTCCAAATCAAAGATGTGTTCAATGGCTTTGATGGAAGTTACACTTCTTAAAGTCAGGTGATTATCGAAGCTTTCATTCTTAGCTAGAACTTAATTATGATAAATGTGAAGACAAAATCTGGTATTGCACAAGCAAATCTAACATAGGATTTTGAATTGACATACCATTTTAAGTAGTTTTAGTACACATGAAAAGAAATCAATTTTGTTTTCCTCAAACAACATCTTTTATAGGTGTAATAATGGGGAAAAAAAGCATCTAATTAAATTCCTTGAGAAACAAGTTTTATTCATTTGTTTAAAGTTGTTAGTAACATAGTAACTGCCACACCAAGATATCTGCCAGATGCAGAATTGTTAGATTTTATGTAACCTATATTTTTTGTAGGATTGCAAAGTGAGGTACATTATATCTTGATTTCAGATGCCAGTCTGAATTAATTCATTGATCTGTACTTCAGTTCATTTTAGAACTCTATTTCTATTTGTTCCCTGGAGGGCCAAGTGTTTTAACCCAGAATCTAAAAAGTATTAATGTTAAAGCATATTAGGATCTGTTTTACTGCACCAGTAAGTATTTGGTATGTTCTGCCTATATACTGTATAAGAGGTAGTCACCTGTATATAACAGAATATTAGTACGATTATCTAATAAAATTGAATTACTTTTAGTTAAGCAATAATGGGAATCAATTATTGTTTTGAAATTCATATAGAGTTACTTCATGTAATCTGCTTTCAGTGGTATAGAGAACATGATATGGAGTATCTACGTGATTAATGTTTATTGAGATATTATTTATAATGACGGTAAAAGTTTTAATGAATTAATTTGACCATCATTATGGGTAATGTGCTGGAGACACATTAATCTAAGTGATATCTTATCATATCTTATGCAGAACTAATTCATCTGAGTAGGAATTTGGCAAATTAATTCTGGTTCCAATATGAGAAAGGAATTGATGCCCAGTTTAGAATCAAACAATAGATGCAGTCTGCCATACATTTTTCTGTTAAGAGTTTATGAATTTGGGGGAGATATTTCTCACAGATAATATAGTTACCTTTCTGCAAGTGTCCAAGTGTAAGGAAATGTATGAGAGCATGAATTTTAATGTGTAATAAATTATTCTTTAACTAAGACTGAAAAAAATCTGCAAATTACAAAAAATAATCATGTCTCTAATTATGTAACAGTCTCCAAATCATAAATATTGCTGCATGTGTGGTATTCAAATCAGAATGTAATAACCTGATTTAGAACTGTCTCCTGAATTAATGGTCTAGCACAAAGTTCTGCTTCTGTTCTTTCCAACAGATTGAGGTGTTTCACCTACTAGCTAGCAAACTGTAAGTTAGATTTCCCAAGTTCACAATCATCATGGGCTTTCAGCTCAGAGGTTTCCAATGAAGGTTTGCTCTGACCCCTAAATGGAGACAATCTCCATTACAAAACATAACTGTATGGTAGGATAATGTTATTATTACCAGCTGTATAAAATAATACTCTAATAATGGAGATCTCAGAACATATACAGTTGGATCAGGAATCTATTAGGAGTTTGGAACATATTTTTGCATGGTTGTGAGCCTGGGCAATTTATAACAGCCTCTGGGGAAGGGTGAGCATTTTCCAGCTTCTTGTTCTTGTGGAGCTTCATATGTGGAACATGAAATGGGAAATTAAAGTTCATTATGCCAAAGGATGGAAAACCTTCTTACTTCAAATAATTTTTAAACAGTAATAACTGCTGACACCATCACAATTGATTGCTAATTGTTTTTTAATGGAGTCATTCACCCATATGGAGAAATAGTAGAAAATTGAAAATCCAGTTTCAGAGAAGCTTGCTAGAAGGACATGAATAAGAAGCCAGACAAGATGATCAAGAAAGAAAGAAACAGAGGATCGACAGACTTACCAGATCTCAAAAGCCTTTGTGTTTTGTGTTTCATTTTCCCGTACTGTGTTTTCTGTCTACTGTACCACCAGTGACATGAACTACTGGTCTAATATAGGGATTTAGCAATTTCTAAGACAAGACAGGCCTAAGTCCTGAAGGCACTTCCAACCTGACTATGTCTGCAGTGTTCCTGGGACTCCTCAAACCCTGCCCACAGCCCAGGATACCCTTTAAGGTCCCTGGAGCTCCCCCCACCCAACCCGTGGTCCAGGACTTCAAGTCAGCCCCCCCAGGGCCTTCAGTCTCTGTCTCAGCGATGCTGCAGCAGTGTGAGTCTCTATCTCCTCTAGGATTTCTAGATAATGCTTAGAAACTGTAACCCCCCCAGAACCATATTGCGTGCAACACACTTAGCTTCAGTAGAGATGGGCTATGGCCTGTCTGTCAAGACCAAGAGTTTTTCAGCAGAACAGGAGACTTGGGCAACCAGATAATCAACCAAATCACAGAATCACAGAATCAGAGAATCTTAGGAGTTGAAAGGGACCTCAAAAAGATCATCCAGTCCAACCCACCCGCCAGAGAAGGATCACCTAAAGTAGGTCACACAGGAACATGTCAAGGCGGGTTTTGAATATCTCCAGAGAAGGAGACTTCATAACCTCACTGGGCAGCCTGTTCCAGTGTTCTGTCACCCTCACTGGGCAGCCTGTTCCAGTGTTCTGTCACCCTCACAGTAAAAAAGCTTTTCCTCATGTTCACATGGAACGTCCTATGCTACAGCTTGCTCCCATTGCCCCTTGTCCTATCATTGGACATCAGAGAGAAAAGGTTGGCTCCTTCCTCCTGACACTCACTCTTTACAAATTTGTAAACATTAATGAGGTCACCCCTCAGTCTCCTCTTCTCCAAGATAAAGAGACCCAGCTCCCTCAGCCACTCCTCATAAGGGAGATGCTCCACTCCCTCAATCATCTTTGTAGCTCCGTGCTGGACTCTTTCAAGCAATTCCCTGTCCTGCTGGAGCGGAGGGGCCCAGAACTGGACACAGTATTCCAAATGCAGTCTCACCAGGACAGAGTAGAGGGGAAGGAGAACATCTCTTGACCTACTAAGCACCACCCTTCTGATACACCCCAGGATGCTATTGGCCTTCTTGGCCGCAAGGGCACATTGCTGGCTCATGGTCATCCTGCTGTCCACCAACACCCCCAGGTTCTTTTCTGCCTGGCAGCTTTCCAGCCACTCGTCCCCAAGCACTGCATAGAGTTATTGCAACTAAAGTGCAGGATCCGGCACTTGGCTTTGTTGAACCAAATGATGACCACCTCAACCAGCAGTTTCTTTGGTGGGATGGTTGACCCTTCATTGAGTGATTGTGGATTACAGAATTCTTTTATTGTAGTTCACACAAATGCAAATATCTCTGTTCAATTATATTTATAACTCTTACTAGTTGGCATATATGCCAGTCTCTTTAGAAATCTGTTTTCTGATCTGTTGAACTTGTTTTTAAGTTTGTGAAAACATGATTCTATGTAAGACGTAGTAATCTAACATAAAAACCTGCACAACACAAATGAAAAAAATCCTTATTTCACATTCTGACACAGAAATATAACATTCTTCCATTTAAAGTGTACATAATTTTCAAAAAGTTTCATTTCCAAAAAGCTGCTTTATGCCAGAAGATGTATATCTGATACAGAAGGGTTTTCCTGATCATTTGCCACAACAATTAGATTTTGAGATTAGTTTCAGCACTTAGCCCCTCAAATGTCTTTATTTGATATGTTTTATTACAGATACATTATTTTGAGAAAATTTAATTGTGTGATTATGACACATTGTTCTTCTGCAATTATTCGTATCTGTATGTCAATATATGCAACACATGTTGAATCAAATCAGTCAAGACTTCTGCTACCTGAAAGTGATTTGTCAAAATGTCAGGATATTTTCATCACTGAAAGTGTATTATTGCCAAGGTTTACGACTGGGCTGGCCACTAAATGACTGACAGGTGCTCTGTATTAACCCCTTTCCCCTTCCCAGAAGTGAAAGAGAATAGAGGTAACAACTTTTTAACATACAGATTTGTTAGCAAAAATATTAGTCTTCATATAAAGTGAAAATATAAATTTTATTTTCACACAAATCAAGAAAAATACTAGTTCCGGAAAAAGCTGTGTGAGTAGAAGAGTCTATAAACAGTTCTACAACATATGTGTAATTCAATTATCAAGAACATATGAGAAAGTAAACAGATAAGGTTACAAGTAGTACTCTTTATATATTAAAATAACTAATTTTCTACTTGGGTGGGACTAAATTAGCTGTTTTGGAATACAGCCTTATCAGTTGTTCATATTCTGGAGCACATACCAACACAAATAAACCAGCAGAGAAATATTTTGTGTAATGAAACCTTCAGCAGCTGGATACTACTGTAATTGGAAGAGCATTTTAAAATCTATGTAATAGGTAGCAGAGATGGAGAAAAGGACATGAGCAGGAATCCAATTAAGCCAGCTTGCAGAAACCAAGAAAAGCAAGAACTCTAAAAAAAAAGGCTGCAGGTTGTAAACTGATTTAATGTAGATTTGTAATCTGGAATGAATTATTCTTTCAACCCATTCAACTTAAACTTCCAAAAATAACAAATTTACATGTCATGATTGTGAAACTCTTAAAAGATTTTGAAGCCTCCCAGAGAGGCAGTGGGTATATTATCAAATCCTATACAGACATCTCAACTTGTCGTGTTTTATTGTCATTAGAAACAGAACATAATACCTAACTTATTTCCCCTCAAAGCTCTGATCAATGAACTTTAACTAAAATGTTTCGCAAATAAAAGGAAGCAATAATTTAAAAAAAATGTGGCTTGGGGTTTTTTTTTAGTTGCTGGGGTTTTTTTATTTGTTTTGCTTTGTTAGTATTGAAAGTATGCTTAAATTTTAAAGGAAACTTAGAATTTCATGAATTGATTGCTTTTGTTCCAATAGATGTGTAATGTAAATGTTGAATTTGTCAAAAAATGCTGGGTGATGAACCAAAATGTCTTAAGCAGAATAACATATAAAAAGGGATTTTCCTTTTAGTTTGAAGTCTACTTCTCAATTTTATTCCGTCCGATTGTGATGTTTGCTGTTGCTAAGCACTGGATTGCCTAGAAATTTATACGTTCATAGATTTAATGTAAGCATCAATACCTGAAATTTTCAGATCTTAACAGTATCCTTTGTTCTTTACATAAGTTAATTAATGATTCATCAGTATAAAAATGATAAGTGATATTAACTTTTTAAAAACATGTGAGACTCCTAAATTTTGCTCTGAAGATCTTTTCCAATAGTAAATTTTTTTGACCCATACATATGTCAAGAGATACTTAAAATTTAGTAAAATTTGATGTATTTTACTATATATATGTTTTATATTTGTATGCAGACATAGAAATACTCATGTTAGACAGTAGTTTTGTCTTGATCTTGTGTCTATCTGCTAACATTTTCAAGCTTTCCATCACATACTAATCCTAACTATATTTTCCTCTAAGAGGCTAAACAACTGATGTCGTGTAATCTGACTGGATTGTAAACTCATTCTTTCAGTTCAGCATTCCCTTTTCACAAATACTTCCAAACCTTTGAAGTGTTTGTGGTCATGAACACAATAAAAGTGAATGGCTTGTCTAGAAACTGCTTCTTCCAGTCCTTCTATCAATAAATGTCCAAAATGAAATTTACAGTCACAGGCTCAAGCGATCTACTGTTTAGCATAAAGTGTCCATTTAGCAGCTTTCAAGCTCTTATTCTTCAGAGGAGGTGAGAAATAAATATTCAGGTAGTGTGCACTGCCGAACAATCAAACTCTTATCTCATGCTTGTAAACAGGTAGCATTTGGAGCCTGACCTACTTATCTATAATCAGATAGGAAGCTGCTGCTTCTCCTGTCGCTATACAGTTCTCAGCAAAGAGCCAAAAATCTGAGACTACAGATGATAAGGGAGAACAGAGAGGTGAGGCTGTGTTTTCCCATTTAGGACAGCTGGAATATCCTAAGTTGCTTCTTCTTTCTTTTTCTGTTTTTGTTTTGGTTTTTGTTTGTTTGTTTGTGTTTGTTTGGTTTTATGTTTGTTTAGTTTTTAAATATTATTACAGGCAGCAGTCAGATTGCAGCATCATAAGAGCTCCCTTATGTATCTCTGACAAAGTTAACCTAGCTAGCGGAAACACTCTACTGCAGAAACAGCCTGAAAATTCATTGACATTAATCTCCATTCCTTTTCAGTAAGGTTGCATAATCTGCAATGTAGTTTTTCTTCCCAGAGATTGGGGTGCAGAGGAGGGTTGAAAGAAAATATGAGAGCTCATTCAATAGACTAGTACCAGGTACCAAGATAATTGGGAGACATTCCAAATAATTTTAGAAAATTGAGAACTTGTTATAACGAAAATAACTGACCTTCTCTCGAAAGTATAACTTAAGCTTAGACAAAACTGGCTTCATCATACTCCAGTACATCTTGCTTGTTTAGATTTCAACAAAAATCAAACATCCTAGTAGTGCATCTGAGTAGCATAATCAAACAGATGACAACATGTATTTGCATGACAACATGTATCTGCTTCGTCAGTTAATGAGAACTAAAGAACACACTTGTATCTCCTCATAGCTTTTTGCAAAATCAGATACCTGATATAATGACTGGTTTATGGAGAATCAATATTTTGACTAAAACTCATTTAAGTTATCATTATGAACGTGCCCAAACTTACAATCTGGAAAGAATTGTTTTCAATTGTCATTTTGCTCTGACGTTTTTGTGATTTAATCTCATAGCTTTTCATATATAGCACTAAAAATGAATAGTTTTGAGACACGTCTTCTTTCTGCTGAAAACTCATGAAAATTAATCACAATATCTTGACCCTCCTTCACTAGTCTCTATACTTCTTGATAATATGTGGAATCTGCAGGTCCCAGAAGCAAAAACCTGTGGTAGTTCTGAAAACTTCTGGTTTTGACCCTTTCTTTAAGTTTGCTTTTACTCTTTCTAATTCTCATTTAGTCTCTGTATTATGGTTTAAGGGTTAACAGCCTGAAAGGGAAGCACAGGTGGTGTCTGTAGGACCCTGAGGGGTCCGAGATCAGTACTGTTCCCTCCCCTTTCTGGCCACAGTCTATAAAAAGCAGAAGAGGCCCGAGGTTTTCAGGGGCTTTTCCTTGCTTTCTGTTGCATCTTGGGAATGCTGGGCCTGCCTCCACATGCTCGGCAGCATCCCCCACCATCTGCTTCCTAGCACTACTGTGGTCCCTGGTGAGTCAGGTGGTCACAGCGTCCATGAGGTACTGCTCAGACACAGTATTTCAGTTTATGGTCTCATTCTAATGATTTTACTTCCTTTAGACATTAATTTTAAAAAGGAAATAGGCTTGAACTCAAATAATAGTTTGTCCATTTCCATGTTGCATTTAACATACTCTTTAATGTTGTCTTTTTACTCCTTATATTTAGAATGCTACTCAAAAATAGGAAGTTCTCTAAATTTTTAGGTTTCTGACAGCTGCTGTACAAATTCATTACTAATAGTTCTTCTGAGCCTTAAAATAAAAAAAGGGAGATTGGATCAACACTGGAAGTTTATTAGTATCTGTAATTACTACTATTTCCTTATCTGTTGAGGAACTGACTAACATTTATCCAAAAACTGAAGCACACGTGTATAATTAAATAGGTATAAATATAGAACCTCTGAGACAGTCTGCTCAGTACATTTAAAGCTGTTTAGAAATTATATTATGAAATACTTCCCACAATATAAAGAAAAAATATTATAATGGAATTAGCTGCCATAAAGTTTTAAAAATGTGTATGACATTTTTCTGTTGCAAATAATTAAATTTAAAACAAATGTTCTATTAAGCCATTGAATTTATGTGTTTATAACTTTCACATTTCTATTGTTTTACTATTTAGAGTGATATAATAAATATCAAAATACGTCTACAGAGGAAAATTTATTTTTCGTACATAAGAATTAATTTGCTGTACATGAAATATTACAATGCTGAAGAAGTAAGTGATGTGGTTTTTTTTCAACAGAGAAAAGCTTATCTTAGTTTGCAAAAAATTTGAATGTACAGACATACTACTTCTAGACTACCTTTTCCATTGTAAATTTTTAATCTGTTTTTATATCTTGAAATTCTGAATGTTCTTTCAACTGTCTAAGTATTGTTTTCACCATGCAGAAATACAATTATTGCACATGTTGCTATGAACATATAGCAAATTAAGACAAGTGTAATAATTTTTAACTATATCCTAATCCCAGCCTTAAGAAAGGATTTTTAGTCATTATTACTAATCCAGGAGACTCTAAACATCCTTGGTGTGCAAACTGCAGTAATCTAATATTCTGTAATTCTTAATACAGTACAGAAAGTGCATTTTAAAATAGCTTACATCAGCTATTGGATTGTATGAAATGAATTTAATTACATGCTCTTAATTAATGGTATTTCCCACACCTGTTGTCTCAGTCTAAACTATTCTTTTCCTCTGATTTGTATGTGACAATGTTATATCATGGATATTGTTTAGATTAAATCTCTTTTCCAAATAAAAAGTATGATCTGATAGGTTATAACTTTACTGTCCATTTCTCAGAACACAGGATATTACTACGCCAAGAAGAATAAAAAATTTATAAAAAATAAAAATCGTCCAGAAATATATTTTCCCAAGGACCAAGGAAAAAAGAAATTGAGGCTAGATTTTCTTTTCATTCTAACAAATTTTCATTATAACAAATTCTGTCTTCATAACAGGGAGAAAAATATATTAAAATCTTAAACTAAACTGGTATCCACTTGAGTAACTTAATGAACTGTCATGGAGTTAGTCACCAATCAAACACCAAGAATTTGGTGTATGGCTATCTGTTATTTGTATTACTATGCTATCTTGTGTCTGACTGTGCTAATTGGCAGTAAGGCCTTACATTACTGACATTAGACTTTTAATAAGGGTGTCACAATTTCATCTACAATTGCGCTATAGTTCAAATTATATGGAAAAGAAAGAATTCATGTAATACCAAACACATTGTTCAGTAAAAGATTTCCATTAGACAAAGTCAACATGCTTGGACTTCCACATGAACAGCTCATAATTGAAAAAATATCACATTCCAAACGTATTTTTTACTAACTTCTTGTATCTTAATTCTCATTCTCTGATTTCAAATGTTGATCTAAAGAGCTGGAACTCAACCAGTGGTCTAAAGTTTTAAGGAAGCTGGATAATTACAGCTTGGTATCCAAAGTGCTTTAAGGCACCCAATGAAGTTCGGAAGTAGCCTTGGTTGACTGTTATTTGACGTGATTCATAGCTACTTCAATATGACTACAGGAGGAACTAGCTATCTGCTTATGCAAAAGTGGCTTTGTTTGATAGTGTCTATAGGAAATTTCTGAGCAAGTTTAGCAATATCTAAAGTTCATACAGAAACATTTTTTCTGGAGTATTCTTCAATTCTATGGCACAGAAGCCAGAAACCCTTGCAGTAGGCATCTGTGTACTACTAAAATGGAATAATTTATCATAACATATTAATGTAGTTATTCTCATTTTTTTAACAAAACTGTTGATTTCACAGGAGTTGGGCATTGTTTATATGGGTATAAATGAGACTAAGATCAGTGCTTGTATATGCAAAGCATAATTAAGAAATTAATCCACATTAGTTTAGCAAACATCTAAGAACTGTAGATAGGTGAAAAACACAGTAACATTAAAATGTCAAGTAAATCTAGCATCATTCTATGCTCTCTTGAGTCAAGCATAAAGAATTATGGAACATATGATCTCACAGGAATTCAAACATATTAATTACTAAATAAATACAACAGAAAATAGGCTTAAATAGCTTTATTTTCCTGAAAAATCACATTCTTTTCTATACACAGAAGTACCATTCTTGTTTATTACAATTCATTGCCATGTGCTGTATATCATACATAATTCTGGGTTATTAAATTCTTGAAGCATGCAATACATCGAACTTAATAGAATTTATGCAAATCATTATATAACAAAATAAGAGCAGATGGTCCTCATCACATCAGAATCATTCCATAACAGTTTCATATTTTGTTTAAATTAAACAAAACATAAAGGTACCTCTGTGGCACCTAACTTATTTTAATTTATTCTACCTCACTGTTTTTCTTGTAGTTTTCCTATTACTTTTTATATCATTAAAGTAAAATATTTGCACTAATGTTCCGTAGATTTTTAGTGGTTTACTAATTCTAAATTGTGTTGTGAATATACAGATACTTCTATATTCCTATTTTTCCATCAGAAGGAAATCTATTGCTATCAATAGAGTACGTAATTCATCTCACAGACTTGCCTAGAGGAGAGAAAGCAAGATTTACACTGGGAATCTTAAACTAGTATCTTTAAAGCTGAATTGCCATACAACTCTATGATATGTTTTCCCTTAAAACTCACTCATTTTACATTCTCCCTGCCACCAGCAGTGTCAGAAGATGATTGATAGAGCAAACCAAGCTAAAAGAATTTATGAAAGCAAAAAAAAAGGTATCAGAAATAGGAAACAGAAAAATAAAAGGAACAGAACTTCCTTCTGGCCTGAGAGAGCATATCTAAGGGTAGTCTCTCCTGTTGCCATGCAAAATAAATACCTTACAATATTTTCTATCTATTGCAGCAAATGCTCAAAAACTATGTCTGATACATATCCATTACTTTGAACTTGGGCAATAACTAACTAGGCTATCAAAAGCTATTGTAAAAACTTTATTCTCAGTCCTGTTTTGAACAAAACTGCATAATATTATAGGTTAATTTTTAGGGGATCTATTGACTTTTGCTATCACATACTACAGGTTTTTTTCAGGAAAAAAGAAAGTCTTCCTTTCACTTTATTTATCAATTCTAGAAACTCCTATTTTAATGAGACCCTTTGTAAGCTTACTTTTAATTTTTCTGAAAAGAAATAATGTAAACCAAGAACCTAAAATACTGGGCAGTATCCTCCACTTGAATTGGTTCAACAAGTGCAGTGACTACAATAAACTTAATTGAAATTCAGTAACTTTCCTTCCTCTCCTTCCTTTCCTTCCTTTCCTTCCCGTATTTTTTCTCTATTGCAACATAATTCAAAAATATTTTCCCAGAAGCTATATCTCAGCATCTCAGTTATTTAAAATCCTGCTCAAAAATGGGGAAAGTTATTACCAATAGAGTTAATTAGCATAACATACAGAATTTAAATTCCCCTGTTTTCAGGGAAAATAATTGCTCTCTGATTTTCTTAATATAAAAGAATAATGAAAAGTTCAGGGAAATCAGTAATCCCAAGAACTAACTGTGCAGTAAATTCTAATGAGATTGCACCTTCTTTACTTTGCCTTAGTCCCAGTAGAGGTACGACAGACCTACTCCCATTTAGTAGCAAATTAAATTATTGTTCAACACCAGACTAACAGTATTGGCAGTAATAGAACAGCAGGGTCTGAAATGGAGAAAAGCACATTATCAAGTGGTTTTATTCTTCAAGAGAAGGATAACTGTATCCCTCAAATTAGGGAGAAAAGGAAAAAAAAAACAAGCACATGGCCTATCAGGATATCAAGTGTTCTTACAACTTTTATGCTCCTAAATTCCAGACAGCTCTCAAATCTACCCCCAACCTGGACGCCAGAAGCTGTCCTATAAGTTGACAGAAATAATACTTTTTCCATATGGCCCTCCCTCTCTCCATCTATCATCTCACTATTAGTGCCAAATTTTCCGGCTTCCCCTTAACAATTTTGTGAGTTCAATTGATGGTACACTACTATAAAATAAACTAAAATGTCTGATGTGCTATAAAATACATTAGGAAAGTATCCAAAACTATATTTATTATGTAGAAGTTCAATGGGTATTTTTATATTTTGGGTATAAGTGATATTTTTAATTAATTAGAATCCCACAAAATTTACATACTTGTATTGGATTTTCTGTGAAGGGTTTTGTTTTTCTTTCTTTGGTAGTTGGGGAAGGCAATGGAGATAGCCCTGTAAGAAGCTACTAGAAGCTCCCCCCGTTCCAATATAGGACCTAACTGTGACCAGGACCAAGCCAGTCAGCACCCCTGCAAATTCATGTATTTAAGAAGGGCACAGCGCACGGCCTGCCTTCTCTTTCCC
>NW_010174288.1:0-4523 GCF_000695765.1 Mesitornis unicolor | reverse complement strand
TCCCTATCTCTGAACAGCACAGCCCCAATTTGGCCCCAGCTTAAGCTCATGCCCCCGCTGCAGCTCCAGCACAAACAAGAGAGAACCGGGAACTCTTCAAGTACCTGCAGAAGAGACCTGCAGTGGAGAAAGGAGAGGGACGTGAGGAGAACAACTGTGCAGATATCAAAGTTGGTAAAGGAAGAAAAGAGAGAGGGGAGGAGGAGGTGCAGCCTGTGGAGATTCAGTGGTGGGGCAAAGATTCACATGAAAAGGTGAAGAAACCGTGACTCCACGGGCAGTGTGTGCTGAAGCAGTTAATGAGAAAGTGAACTGCAGCTGTGAGCAGACCCACATTGGAGTCTTGTGGAGGACTTTTCTGCTGTGGGATGGGTGCCACATGGAAGCAGAGGCAGAGTAGGAAAAGTCCTCCCTACCCCCCCCTGAAGAGGAAGGATCACCAGAGATTGCATGGGATGAACTGACTGCAACCCTCATTCCCACCCCCCTGCACTGCTGGGCAAGGAGGAGGGAAGGTACAGAAACTGGGAATAAAGCTGAGCCCAGGAAGAAGGGAGAGGTGGGGGAAGGTGTTTGACTTCAAGATCTGTTTGTATCTCTCATTGTTCTACTCTGATGTTACTAGTAGCAAAATTGTTTTGTTTTTCTCCTCAAGATGAGTCTGTCTTTTGCCCATGACCATAAGTGGTAAGCAAAACCTTCCCAGTCGTTTTCATTTTGTCTAGCCCCCTTTTCTGGGCATTGTCATGCTTAGTTGCCCATTGGGCTTAAACTATGACAAAATAAGCAATTACATAGAATAGTACTATTTATTTTTCTTGTCAGAAACATGTAATTTTTAATGTCATCAAGATGTTTTAAGCTATAGCAGAAAAATGGGTACAGGTCAGATTGACAAATGCTGTACTGAAGGTGGGGAGAAATTTTGCTGAAACTCATAGAAATGAAATCTGATATCCATGAGAACCACTCAAAGAGGGATATCCAGCTGGGGCCCTATTTTATAGCCTGGTTATGTCAGAACTGTGGTCATTTATTGGCCAGAAGCCCCTCTGGTCTGAGGTGCCCTGTTGGTTGAGGATTCTGTCTGTTGACTGAAGGGAGGGTCTTCCCTTCTTGTTCCTGCCACTAGGAGGAGTAATTGTTGGCAAGGTCTCCTTAGCACCTGACCAGGGTGTGATCGTGACAGCAGCCATAGTGTGCATGAAAGAGCTGGTGGCTGCCGTGTCAAAAGCTCTGGTCCTTACTGAATGGGTGCAGGGTGCTCCTGTCATGTATTCCTCTTCGTTACTGAGGATAAATCACAATGTTTTCTTGTACTTTCAGAGATAGTGATAAACTTGTCTTGACTCCAGCATAAGTAAAGAATAACTGTGAGTACTTATGAAGATGCCACCTTAGTTATTTTCATTCTACAATAATGATTTTACACTTGAGTATCTGAAACACTCTCCTCAAACATTACTATTTAATGATGGGTCAGATTTTACGATACTACCTCACAAATTCCCTGCTTCTTTTCCTTTCCTTTTGTTAACTGATTGGCATCTATTCTTCTTACAGCTATTGAGTTTTAATACTTTATTGTGTATACATAAGAAAGAAAGAAAACAGTCAAAATATGTGTATAACAGCAAGCAGGCCATATAAGCTTCATACCATTCATTCATTTTTTACTGCCTGTTAGATCCTGCCTCTTGATTTAAGAATCTTTTTGTATCTACACTGCCACATTTCTGTGCTTTTTATTCACAGATTTCTAGGACATTTTCCAAGTAATTAATAAAAGCATACAAATCATGCAGACTTGCATATAAGAAATAATTTCTTTTGTTCTGAGATCTCTTGTTTTCTGGACAGAATTATTTCTTTTAACAGTTAAGGCAGATGAAAAACTTTAAAATTGATGGTCAAAGCCTTAAAATTTGAAGGTTGCTTTGCTTCCAGTCTTAGTCAAATAAACTCAGTCTCTTGGGTTTAGAGAATTGGCTTGGAAATCTCCAAGAGAAGGCTTTCCCCTGAGGCTTGGCTGTGTTTCTCATGTTCGTGTACTTAGCTCCACTATACCACAAGAACTGCATTTCTTATGGTATCTTTTTGTATATATATCAGAAACTACAAATATTTACAGAAATGAAAGCATTTTTTTTTATAACAACAGAAATGGATTAGTTATTGGTTCCTGTTCAGATAACTTGTATATTTTTTCCTGGACTAGTTTTGGTATAGAGTAATTTAATAATATTAATAACTTCTTTAATTTCTAACAACTGTTAGCATAGTCCACTGTAAAACACATGAGCAAACATTAGAAAGGAAACATAAATGCTGAGACAGGAAGCTTAAGGAAAAAAAAATTGGAAAGGCAAGTCCTGAATGCCGTGATTATAGCAGCTTTTCTTTTTCTTTTTCTTTTTTTTTTTCCCTGTTTTAACTTGAATTTATGCATATATACCCTTGTAGCTGGCAAACTCTCTTAGTGACAATATCTATCTTCAACTCTTTGTCTCTAACAAATATATTTTTCTTTACATTGGATGACAAGATGACTGAATGTACAGTGTGTGTTTTGTAGAATATTTTTTCACAAAAAACACTCATATTTTTATACAAATTAATGTTAAATGACTGTGTTGAGACTGTCCTTTTCAGTGTTGAGGTGGATCCTAAATGCAAGTTTCAATAAATAAATTCTTTATTTTCCTTCTATCACCCTCTTCAATTCTTTGCATTTATATCCTTTGATTTCAAACCAGAAAGTTGTTTTTTTTTATTTATGTCAACTTTATGTAATGTGTTTTGATAATATTCAGGAAAACATGTATTTCTTAAAGGACACTCTGGGTTTCCTTCAGTTTTTGTAAATACATTTAATAGTAGTTTATTCAGCCTTTAAATTATTCAAGCGGTAATACTTCTATTATGTAAAGGGAATTTTTTTCCATTTATTAGTTGCAGACAAGTGATCCTGAGAAAGAGTCTGGTAAGTGCTGAGTATGCTAGATTACTATTAAATTCTCTTTCTGTTTTCACAATTTAAAATGTCATGTACAAATCCATAAAATTTTATTTTTTTCTTCTACTCATCATTTTAATCTGCATATCCACCTGCATTTTCAAATAGGCACAGAATGCCATGAGGTTATGATAATGGTAAGGACAAAGATGTGAGACAGACAAATTAATCTGTCATCAGACGGAAACCCAGAAAATATACTTGTTCCAATGCTTAGACTGTCCAATGGAGTCACAACAACTCAGGAGAAAAGTTTGAGATTGAGTTGTGCATTTCTGTATCTCAATATGACCAAGGTACATTAAATGAATTCTTTTCCAGCCTGCACTTGGGATTAATAATGAATTGTCTATAACTGGTTTTTATTTGTAGCTTGTATCTGTCCTGTCCCTTGATTTCAATATATCTTTTTAAGGAATATACAGCAGTTTGCATGTGCATATGTTTGTGTTAGTAGGTACACACACAGAAGATATATAAAGATGCACAATCCAAAAGTTTGTGACAATATGTGTATTGATCACTATATTTTACAGCCCTAAATCTTTGAAAGTACTCAAGTAAACGTAGAGCAAGAGCCATGACAGAATGACTGCTTTAATTGTTTTGCATGGTCATGCCATTCAATTGCTTTCAGCTTCCTCATGGTCCTTTCTATGTTTTGTTCATAAGCTAAATGTTTTGCAGAATGTCAGCTTATTAAGACTCTTAAGAATGCAAACTTTGAACATTTAAAGGTTACTGGTTAAAAAATAACAAACTAGCACTTATGAGTCATGGTCAAAAGTGGTGCACAGCATTCACATAACCTAGAAAGTAGAAAAGGGTAGATTTCTCTAGAATCTTTTATATTAATGTATTTTGTCAAGGCGTGGGATTGCTAATGATGTCATATGTATATACGTTACCAGGAATTGCAATTAAAAAATCTGCAGCATTTTTCTATTCTGATTCACTTTTCTACAACAAACCTAAATCTGTTCTTTCATTCTGCATATATATTCCTTTATGTAACTGAAGCTAGTCTCAGTGAGAAGGACATGTAGCTTTACACTGTCAGTCTCCTGGCTTTTCTTACCAGCTGCATTATGAACAAAAGCTGCTGGGTAAGTCCTGCTCTGCGCTTGCAGGTTTTAAAAGAATACTACTCAGTCATTCTACAACAGTGGAAAGTGCAGCTGTCTCCATGTGTAAGCTATGGAGACTTGCAAAAGCCAAATTAACTTACTAAAAAGGTAGCCTCTAAAGTCTTAACTTGTCTCAGGCATATATGGACTGCAATAGTTCAAAGTTTTATGATTTAGATAAATGTTTACAGTTTCAGTAGACAATTAAAAATTCAGTAAACGGCACATATGACTTATCTACTAAAACTCTAATTCAGAGAAATCTTCATAAAAATTAGTTGTGGACTAATTATATTGTAATTCTAGTCATAATGTTGCAGACTACAGAATTCTTTTTGTGGAAACACATCATAGAATCACAGAATCACAGAATCGCTCAG
>NW_010174287.1:0-2824 GCF_000695765.1 Mesitornis unicolor | reverse complement strand
CAGGTGACCCCTGACCCATTCCCATGACCCAAGATGACCCCTGACCCCATTCCCACGACCCCTGACCCCACTCCCACGACCCCTGCCCCCCCCATACCTTCCCGAAGGGCTCGAAGATGCCCCTGAGCATCTCCTTGGTGATGTTGCAGTGCAGGGAGCCCACGTAGAGGCGCATGGGCCCCGCGCTGCCCTTCTGCAGGTTGTTGGCCATGGCCGCCAGGCGGTTCTTCTCGGCCTGGGGGGGGGAAAACACAACGGGAACGTCAACAGCTGCCTGAAATCCATTAAAATGCACCCAAAATCTCCCTAAATCCATCAAAACCCATTAAATTCCACCAAAAAACCCCCAAAACGCACCCAAAAACGATTAAAATGGACCCAAAATCCATCAAAGTGCCCCCAAAATCCATCAAAATGCACCAAAACACCCCAAAACCCACAAAAATACACCCAAAATGCACCAAAAACCACCAAAATGTGCCCAAAAACCACCCAAGACCCATCAAAATGCCCCCAGAACCCATCAAAACCTACCAAAAAACTCTAAAATCCATCAAAATGCCCCCAAAACCACCCAAAATCCATTAAAATCCATCAAAATCCATTAAAATCCACCAAAAAACCACCAAAACGCACCCAAAAATGATAAAAATGGACCCAAAATCCATCAAAGTGCCCCCAAAATCCATCAAAATGCACCAAAACACCCCAAAAACCACAAAAATACACCCAAAATGCACGAAAAACCACCCCAAACCCCTCAAAATGCCCCCAAAACCACCCAAAAATCATCAAAATCCGTTAAAATCCACCAAAAAACCCCCCAAACGCACCCAAAACCGATAAAAATGGACCCAAAATCCATCAAAGTGCCCCCAAATCCACCCAAAATTCATCAAACTCCGTTAAAATCCACCAAAAAAAACCCCAAACGCACCCAAAAACCATAAAAATGGCCCCAAAATCCAGCAAAATGCACCAAAAAACCCCCCCAAATTGATCAAAACGCCCCAGAAAGCCCCAAAATCTCCAGGATTTCACCCAAAATGCCCCAAAAATGTGGGAATTTCACCTAAAGTGACCCAAAATCCCGGGAATTTCACCCAAAATGAGCCAAAATTGTGAGAAATTCACCCAAAATGTCCCCAAATCCCACAAATTCCACCCGAAATTGTGGGAATTTCACCCAAAATGACCTAAAATTGGTAAAATTTCACCAGAATTTGGGGGAATTTCACCCAAAGTGACCCAAAATCCCAGGAATTTTGCCCAAAATCGTGGGAATTTCACCTAAAGTGACCAAAAATTCTGGGAATTTCACCCAAAATGACCTAAAATCGTGGGAATTTAGCCCAAAATCATGGGAATTTCACCCAAAATGACCCAAAATTGTGGGAATTTCACCCAAATTTGTGGAAATTTCACCTAAACTGACCAAAAATTCTGGGAATTTCACCCAAAATGACCTAAAACCGTGGGAATTTCACCCAAACTGACCTCAAATCCCAGGAATTTCACCCAAATCTGTGAGAATTTCACCTAAACTGACCAAAATTGTTGGAATTTCCCCCAAAATTGTGAAAATTTCCCCCCAAATGACCTAAAATCCCAGGAATTTCCCCCAAACTTGTGGAAAGTTCACCTAAAGTGACCAAAAATGATGGGAATTTCACCCAAAATGAACTAAAACTGTGGGAATTTCACCCAAATTTGTGGGAATTCCACCCAAAATGACCCAAAATCCCAGGAATTTCACCCAAAATCGTGGGAATTTCACCTAAACTGACCAAAAATTCTGGGAATTTCCCCCAAAATGAACTAAAACTGTGGGAATTTCACCCAAAATTGTAGGAATTTCACCCAAAATGTCCTAAAACCATGGAAATTTCACCCAAATTTGTGAGAATTTCACCCAAACCAACCCCAAATCCCAGGAATTTTGCCCAAAACCATGGGAATTTCACCTAAAGTGACCAAAAATTCTGGGAATTTCACCCCAAACCACCTAAAACCATGGGAATTTCGTCCAAAATTGGGGGAATTTCACCCCAAATGACCTAAAACCATGGGAATTTCACCCAAAATGACCCAAAATCCCAGGAATTTCACCCAAAATCGTGGGAATTTCACCTAAACTGACCAAAAATTATGGGATTTTCACTCAAAATAGCCTAAAACCGTGGGAACTTCACCCAAAACCGTGGGAATTTCACCCAAAATTGAGCAAATTTCACCCAAAACGACCCCAAATCCTGGGAATTTCACCCAAATTTGTGGAAATTTCACCTAAACTAACAAAAAATTACGGAAATTTCACCCAAAATGACCCAAAATCCCAGGAATTTCCCCCAAATTTGTGAAAATTTCACCTAAACTGACCAAAAATTCTGGGGATTTCCCCCAAAATGGCCTAAAACTGTGGGAATTTCACCCAAACCGTGGGAATTTCACCCCATATTGTGGGAATTTCCCCTAAAACCGTGGGAATTTCCCCCGAAATCGTGGGAATTTCCCCCCAAACGACCCAAAATCCCGGGAATTTCCCCCGAGCCCACCTGGGAGGCCTGGACGATGATGGGGACGCCCAGCAGGCGCTGCCCGGTCAGCCCGATGGCCAGCGGCACCGACTGGATGTCGCAGAACTCCACGTACGCGATGCCCTTCGAGCGCCGCGAGTTGCGGTCCGAGATGATGCGCACGTCCCGCACCTGGGGGAGGAGGGGGGGGACCCCAAAACGTCGTGGGGACACCGAAAAATGGGGCGTGGAGGGGTTGGGGACCCCAAAATGGGGGTGGGGACCCCATAAAATGGGACCTAAAGGGG
>NW_010174286.1:46575-62640 GCF_000695765.1 Mesitornis unicolor | reverse complement strand
CAGGGAATTACTTGAAAGAGTCCAGCGCAGAATCACAAAGATGATCGAGGGAGTGGAGCATCTCCCTTACGAGGATGCTTTCTCCTAAAGAAAAAGGGACAGCGTCTCTGAAGTGAGGGCTATGGGAAGTGAGGGCTGTGTGGTGGAGTGCTGTTGAATGTGTGATCATGTACCTGGAGGTGGGGCAAAATGAAAACTGAGTTTTGTTGACCTCTGCCCTCATCCTACCTCCACTGTTCTCTTCTAGTGGCTCTTTCCTCCTCCAGCCTTTTCAGAAATCCTCACCCTACAGGAAGGGAGAAGAGAGGGAGGAACCAAGGGTCCAGCCATGATAGAATTCTAGAATAATTTGGTTGGAAAAGTCCTTTTATTATTTGTTTGTTCCATATTGAAATTTTTAAATTTCCAGCGTAAAGGTTTGGAGGAATATCTCGGAGGTAGGAGGAGGGCAGTAAAGCTGCTGAGGAAGTCCCAGAGGATTTGCAGCATGGGCCAGTTTGAAAGAGGCTTTATGCTCTCACTTCAGATGAGTGAGTGGTCCTCACCCTTTCCCGAAATAAAAAAGGCTGACTAAAGAGATCCTTTCCAGCCGGTCAGCATGCCTGCTGCTTCTTGATAAACATGCCTTACGTCAAACAACTTTGCTAAGTGCAAGTTTTCCCTGCCCCTGAGCCACTCTCCTGCTGCAATAGGTGTTGCTGCCCTTCCTGCTGGGAGTGAGCGTGTTCGTCAAGGGGAAAATATTAGGGCAGGTTGTGGAAGAGGAAGCACATCCCTGACGAAGAGGAATAAGAAGGTGGAGACCAAGATTTTGTGCAAGGCTCCCTCCCAAAAGTCCCTTAATCATGTTGTGTCACACCCCTGGTGCCTCCGGTTTAATTCCAGGAAGTCCTTAACTCTTGCCTAGTTTCCCAAGTATTGCCATCAGCAAGAAAATGGTGCTTAAGCCAAGTGCTGCCGAGACCTCTGGAAGCCTTGAGTTGATCATTGCTGGCTTGACTTTGGAGCCAACCAAGGTGTAGTGGATCACCTCTTGATGGCTGACCATCCCCAGAGGAAATGGACAGAATTTGCTAAATCCAATGAGCAAATCAGCATGGAATGGCTCCATGCTGCAAAGGCCGTTTCATGTTGTTTTAAACTCAAGAACTGCTAAATTCAGAGCAAGCACTAAATATTTCAAAGCTGAGCACTAGGGAGCCCTTCCTTAAATAGTGGATGTCTGTTCCCTGAGCCCAAATGTGCTTGTAGCATGGGTCTTGCCAGTGCTTTCCCTTCCTCATGGTTGCCACATGAATGTGCAAGCAGCTTTCTAGCCATCCGTCTTTCCCCTTTAAAGTCAGTGTGAGGGGTAGCAGCTGTTCCTTCTTCAATACAGGTAGCAATAACATTGTACAAATTGTTTTCAACCTTAATCAGTAAAGCTTGCCACACAAGTGATCCTATTTCTTGCCAAAAGTGATAAATCAGGCACGATTTTGGAGTAGATGAAATGTTAGACAAAAAACATTAGTCAAAGACACTTCAGAGTATCAGTTACTTTCCTGTGGTATGTAAGTAATAATTCAGTTCTTAAAACTTTCCACCTGGATTTGGAAGGTCACCTGAGCTCCTGTTGCAGGCATTTAGCAGTGAGTTAGTGTGCGGGAGCCATGCTAACTATTATATGAATTGATAAATAGCATTGTGTTACCATTTACGTAACTAGAAACAGCAGCAGTCTCCAGCCTGGAATTTCGGTTACTGGTCTTTGCTAATCAGTCTTACTGGGCCCAGGCTGGGCCATTGCTGTCGCTCAATATCATTTTACACAGGCAATATCATTTTACACAGCCTGTGATTATCTCAAATTATCACAGCTTTATGCCTTCTTCAAATAGCACAATCTGGGCAGACCCAGGATAATGATGACGCACAGAGATGAGCCAAAGGCAAATGGACATCTCCTGAAGGGCAGTTGTCCCTTCCTTCCAACTTCGGTGACTGCCTTTGCCTAGGAAGTGTGATGGAGAGGTTATCATGAATGAACCAGAGGAGTCAAGAGCTGAGGTGGTTAGAGAGAGGAGCTTTTTCTTTCTGTAGTGCTTCTGCCACCTTTCCCATTGCTCCTCTCAAGGAAAGAAGGTGCTGAGGGAGGGCAGTGGGGTTATCCTCTTGTTGTTGGTCATGTGTACTGCAGAGCGGGTGAAGGGATATGTCAGATTGGGCTTTGTTTGTCTTAGACTGCACAAAGCTGAACAAATGACATGGGTTGAAGTGATAGAGTTGCATCACTTCAGGTAAACTCAGCAAGAGGTTGATGTGAGAAGGGATGGATTCCACCTGAACCCCTTAGAGCAGGTTCCTTCCCCTGACCTAAAGAAGGGCAAAGCTGGAAGTTTTGAGTGTTTTAATTAGGTTTTCTACGTGTTTTTTTTTTTAAGCAACCATGCTTGTGCTTGTGTGTAGAAATATTCTTTCTAACCCAGCAGAGGGGACAATGTGTAGAGGAAGTCAAAATGGCCAAGACAAAAATCAGTTTTCTCTACTGCAGTCTGAGGAAAAATGCGTTCTCATTTACTGCACTCATACTTCCATGGTATTTCAGCACCGAGAGTTGGAACATGATTAAGTCAGTTGTCAAGACATTAAAGCCAAAACCAGACAGCTGGGTCAAATAAGAAAAAGATGGGAGGGAAGACTCAAAGAGTTGAAGAGCAGGTGGCAATCTGTTAAGGTCTGGGGCAAATCACAGAAAGGCTGATACAGAGTTGAAATTAGCAGAAGAAGGTAATAACATTCATGGTAATCAATGTAGTTTTATGCAAACTGTCTTGTCAAATAATTGCTATGTAATTTTTGTAAGATCTCACCTGTTTTGTTGGTAGAGGTAATGCTTTTGATATCTACTTAAACATACATCTATTGAAATTCATTTGAGGCAAATTATTTTGTTCCACATGATGTTCTGAGTAAAAAGCAAAACTATCAATATACAAGAGTAATCAAAAAGTAAATTAGTTGTAATCTATAATAGTCACACTTTATAAAGTAATTTTAAATTAGGAAGCATTCAGAATGGATGTTCCTGACAGATATACCAGAGTTCTCCTTAGGTAGGCTCAGAGCTATTTGGTCACTTGGTTTTTGACCTGAGAGCACACATCGTATTTCATTATGAAGACAACAATAATGTTGCAATCATTGATGAAGTAATAAAGGAAAAAATCAAGGACAGAACTGTTTTTCAGGGTCTTCTGGATTGTCTGGTAAACTAATCTCATCCAAAAACATGTGTATTTGAATCTTCAGTCAAATTCAAGGTACTTACAGACCAAAAACATACTTTTAAAGCCATGCCATTTGGCTGGGAGATTCTGTTTTGGAAACCAGTGACTCAGCCTGGCTTATTGTTATAATGTATAATCAGCTAAACACGCACGCCGTATGTGACACTGTATACCTGAGAGCAGATGCTACTGTCTCGAATTAGAGCAGATTGCTGAGTAAAGGTCAAGGAGGTGTTATTTCCATGTGTACAGCATTAATGAGACCTTTACTCAAACACTGAGTCCGCTTCTGGTGTTTATGCTTTTAAAAGGATGTTAACAGATGGGCAGAGCACAGAGAACGGCCAAGCAACATGAACATAGGTTGAATCGTGCTGTCTAAAGAGAGGCAAGAGAAGCTAAATCAACTTATTTTGTTGAATATGAGATTTTATGTTCTTCCTCTAGCACCAGAAAGCAAAGAGATAATTAGTAATAGAAAACTGTCTCAGAATATAGTAAGATCTAATGGTTAGGTGCTGAAGGTGGACAAATTCAAATTGGAAAACAGGCAAGTAAAAATGTCTTTTGCTTTCAGTGTCAGCAACTAATGGCTCACCTGATACAAGAAGTCTAATTAAGCATTGAATCTTTCAGAAAGAGAGAATGCTGGTAAATAAGATTCTCTGTGAGGCAAAAGTGGCATGATAAAAATACTGTGGCTGTTATAGTCCAGTCAGGCTATAAGTGATTTTATTGGTTTCTAGACAGTACAGATTCAGTGGCTCTAGACAGTACAGATTTCTCCTACATAATTTTAGCATTTTGGAGTAAAAACACTGAATGCCTGGAAATGTTCAAATGTTTTATGGTTGTGGCCAGTGGTTTAGGGAAACTTGGTTTGATCTGAGCATCTCAGGTGGAAAGGGCGCAGTTTCATCTTTCCGCTTGCCAGCCAAGAGTGGAGGTCCTCAAGGATGCTGCTGCTAACCACCACCAAGCCATCCAACAATCTGTGTTTAGCTTAGTTCACCTGCTATCTCGATGCCATTTCCAATGTGTTTTAAAGCAGGCAGGGTACCCTCTTTTGCCCCCTTAATGTAGTGCCCTCGGTCCCTTGAGGAAGGGCATCCTGTGCTCAGTAGATGTAATGTGTGCGATAGCAATGCAGAAGTCTTAAGGAAGGTGAGTCTGGCCCTACAGATGCTTTATACTTTTCTAGTGACTAAATTTGCTAGATAGAGGGTCAGCCAGACTTTGGGTCAGTACCTCAGTTCTGTTCAAAGCACAGACACGGATGAAATCGGGATCTAATAATCCCAGTCGCCTCATGACTGCCAATGATTTTCCCGGTTCTGCACCCAGGATATTATTATTTGGTTGGTTGTACTTCTGAACGCTGCAAAATACTGAGTAGGGGTGAAATCTTTTCACTGTCGTTTTTGAGCTGAAGACAGCCTTTCAGGAAGGCAGTGAAAGAACAAAGTTCTTAATACAAATACCAGGATGGCTCTTTCATGGCTCCATAAGGCACTAGATGTTTATGTCAACTTACAGTTGGCTTTCAAACTGGACATATCAGAATATTAATCATGTAGAACACAGTATCAAAAAAAATTAAAAAATATAACCCAAATTTGTAACAAAGCACAGAGATGAAAAATTGACTTAGTTAGGTATTTTATAGGTTGTAAGGTGGCTTGAAATACTGCAGTCATCAAAGAAAGATGGGAAGAGAAACATGTAATTTACTTTCTACTGCTCTGTGAGGAAAAGTTCTGTGCATAAATACATGAAAGAGCCTGGAAACTTGAAGATCTATTCCTTGCTAACTTGGGGGGCTGACAGGAGTAGGCTAGCAGGCACACCTCTCTTCATGATACGGTTTATATGAAGTAATTGCACTCTGGAGAGCATGATGGGTGGCGGGGGTAAAGTAGGAGGGGGACAGGGTTCACTAATCTCTCAGATAGGGAGACAGAAGTTGAACGGGAGAGGTGTAGAGGGTCATCACTCAGCGTAGAGATAACTGGCTTTCTCTTAAGGGATCTGCCTTCACCACCACAGAGGTCAGCATTGGTAATTTATGAAGCTTGCCTGGCATGTGTGAACTGCAATGCTGCAGTGAAATGTGTGTGAGTATCCACCCTGTATGTGAGTGCTCTGTAGCTGAACAACCCTGCTTAGGGTGCTGTGGGCCAGGAGTAAATGCTTGCAGGACAAATACACTCAAAAAATCTCTTGATCCCTTCTGTAAGCCCTTCCTCTTGCAGCACAAACACAGCTCAGCAAGGCTTTTTGCACAGGCAGTGAGTAACACATCTCATGTTTGCTTGATGTACTTCGACTTCTTAGGAGGTTGGAAGAACCTCAACTTTACATCCATTTGCAGCTCAGATGAATTTCCCAAATGGAATGAACTTTACCAGCAGAAGAAGAACTTCTGATGTTGACATGATTGTGTCTACACCGGGGCCATCTCTATGATCAACATTTTTGATGGAGTGACTTTTTAAATGTATACATTTTCAGAGATAGTCTAGAGCCAAAGTATAGGGTAGGTTTAAGGACTAGGGTCCTGCATGTCTCCCTTTCATAACTGTGGCATTTCCCAAGTGTTTGTTCTGCTTCATGGGACAGATTTAGAAAAGCTTGTTTTGATAAACTGCTTGCTTGCTTGGCTTGGCATTCCCAAACACCGTGTCAGCTTTCCACAGAGTGTCTTGTTTGGGTCGGTCAGAGAATTCTGCTCAGCCAGCAAGTGGCATGACTCAAGGAGGAGATAATTGGGTTTGTTGTTTTGTTTTGTTTTGTTTTCTGAGTAATTACACTGGAATTGCAAAGCCACTTTTCAAAAGTGGGAAGAGAGGGTCTGAAATGGATCTGAATTTTCTGCCGGGTGTTTGGGAGTTGAGAGCCACATTAGGCAGTGGCTTAATGATGGTGACTGTAATACTTTCCTTTGGGTGGGGGGTGTTTCTAGATGTGTGGCTTGTCAGTGTGTGTTTTTCTGTGCCTACGTCTGCAGCACAAACCACAGTTTCTTGTGTGGCTGCTGCCAGCTATTTAGAGAGCAAGTGCTTGTGAGGGTGTCCCATACCAGCCAGAGGAGAGGGGGAAAACACGCAGGGAGAAAGCTGGAGATGAGACCTGAATGCTGAGGGACTGACCGGTATCAAAGGGTTTCCGAAATACAAAAGCCAAGTGTCTTGGCTGCAAGGAGGACCTTTCTGGCTCATGCCGTCCCTCTTGATAATCTCTCTCCCATTTTAACGCTTTCTCTCATGAGCTTCATTCTGTAGGTACCGAGGTGGTGGGCACCTGGAGATGGCTTAGAAAACATAGGAAGAATGGAGTGAAATGGAAGAATGGAGTTTATTTTACTCTAAGACTAAGTAAAATAAAATTGAAATATGGACAGTGGGAGCTGGGAACTAAACAACACTGAAAAGAGAGGGAAGGCTGATGGGGTAGTCCACAATTTCTAGTAGGCTGGCATATTTGCTAAGAGAAAACAAGATTTGGGCATGTAGCATTTCTTCAGACTTGTGTGTACTTGAAAGCTTGTCTGTTATTTTCTTCATTTCAGTTTGCCTAACACAAGCTATTGCTTCTCTGAGACCTGTTTGTCATTTACATCCTTATACTGCTGTGGCTCTGCCTGTTATTAGGATGCTGACAGAGAAGTCATTTTGCAGAGAACGCTAACAGTGGTTGGATGCCAAAGGGATCCTGGTTTGGGCATTGTTTTGTTTGTGCAAGCAAAAATGCTGAAGACTGAAGAAAGTAAGTGAAATTAAGAGGAAATGAAACCTCATTCTAATTTCCAACCTAAATGTATTACTGACCAGAATAAACACATTTTCAAGGTATGGCAACAACACTGTCTTTCATCTTTGGTAACTCACAATGGGAGTATTTTTGTGCAGCAGTCAGACCCTCCTCCACCTTCCTGTGCCTGGGCTCAGCTCCTCAGAAAACTGAGTTTCCACCACAGCGGGTCCCAGCCAGTACAAGCTGGTGGCTACCAAAAGCAGGGGTCCCACCCTTCATCCCAGTCCTGTCAGCGCTGCCCCTGCCTCTTGGGCATTCGCCTGGCTGAGAGCTGGCCGCTGCCCTCCTCTCCTTACTCTCCAACCTCTCTCCCCTCCCACGCCGTTATTTTTAACCCAGATTGGTGTCTCGATTCACTTCACCCTGTGGCCTCCTGCTTCTGCCAACAGAAACAGGCTGTGAAACTACAGAGTTAACCCCAACTTCTTCAGGCTCCCCACAGCCCTTCTCAACCTGGGCAGCTCATCCCCATCTGCTTACCATCTCCTTGGTAAGGTGGAAGATGACCCCAGCCTTTTTCACTGCTCTGGCACATGAGGACAGGCTCATATTGCCTCTTGTGTGAAATTAGAAAGAAGCCCAGCACAACGTGGGTAAGCTTCAGTGAAAAGTTATCGGATCCTGCAGTGCATTCATGACTTGTAAGATGTGCTGGTAGAGTCAGGTGTTTTTCTCTGCTTTCCTCATGTTTTTCACCCAGTCTCTTCTTATAATCCTCAAGACTGTTCCACCCATGGTAGTTGAGAAGGAAAAGATCCCCTTGGTAAATAACCATTACAATCACAAAGTTGTGGTAATAAAACTCTAAATTGGAAAATGCACCAGAAATGTATTTATGCATGGGGTTTGTATACCTCTGAGACTGGCTGTGCTGACCTCGATACGCTTCAAGCATAATCCCCCCCCTGCTGACCTCAATAGGGGTAGGATCCATCTCATCTGACTTTACAGATGTGCACTATCTGCAGCCGTATCTAGAGTAGTCAGACTCCTTTTGTAGTCAAGGGAGAGTAAATGTGTTTTGGCACTAATCAGTCCTAACTATTTTAGCTTTCTGCCTAAGCATGTGGGCTTACGTCTTTTCACAGAGAGTAACTCTGTTGCCAGTAATGAGTTCAGGTTTGGATATCTACGTCTTAAGTCAGCTGATGTGTACCCTCAAACTTTCCAGTTACTTCACTTGGCTCCAGACCAGGTCTTGGCAGATCAGCATTTAGTCATGACCACTCACATAGTTATAATGACAGTAACCTTTGAGTTCCTGCCTGAGAAGACCTTTAAATGGATATTATGCTACTGGAGAGAAAGCCCACAGGTTATTATAATTTAATTGCCCTGTGTGCTCTCAAGATCAATCCAGTGATGACTGACAATGTTTCTATACTTTTAATGACAAATGACAGGTTACAGTACGAGAACCTCAGACTAATTCAGGTAGGAAAGGGACCTCTTGAGCTCACCTAGACCAACCTCCTGCTCACACCAGGGCCAGCTATGGAATCAGCCCAGGTCACTCAGGGCTTTGTCCAGTTGGTCTTGAAAATCTCCAAAGATGGAGACTTCATGGTCACTCTGGGCAATCTGCTCTGTTTCTTGGCTGTCCTCATAGGGAAAATTACTTTCCTTACATCGGGTCAGAAACTCCCCTGTTTCCATGTACAAACTTTGTGCATCCTCCTACCTCTGAAGAGCCTGGCTTAGTCTTCACAATAACTTTCTTGTAGGTACTGTAGGGCTGCTGATAGATCACCCCAAAGCCATCATTTCTCCAGACTGAATGAGCCCTGGTCCCTCAGCCTCTCTTCACAAGTTAGGTGCTCCAACCATGACCATCATAGTGGCCGGACACTGAATTCACCCTAGGCTATCAGTGTCTTTCCTGTATATAGGGGGTGGGTGAGGTGAGTTGGTGAAACTGGACACAGTGTCTAGATATGCTCTAATGAGCTTAGAGCAAAGAGGAGTAACCACTTCCCCATATCTGCTGGCCATGCTCCTGCCGGTGCAGCCCAGTGCTCCACGAGCTTCCATTGGTGCTGGTGTGTGCTGCTGGCACACGTGTAATGTCCCACCTCCCTTGCAGCAGTCAGTTGCTGCCCAACCTGTACCATTTGATTAGTAAGATTTTGGCAGAAGTTTTGTAGTGCCTGAGAGCTGTGCTGAGAAGTAGCAGTCACTCTTATTATTATACTTAAGCCTTGCATTTAGAATAGCTTCAAAAAATCAAAAGTTTATTGGTATTTATTGGGAATACTTCCCTAAAGCAAGATGCTCACTGGGATTCATTATTTAGCTGAATCCTGATACAAAATAGAAGTAAGGATCTGACGTGGGAACTCTCAACGGCTCAAATAAAAAGAACTGTTAATTACATTTCTGGGACATGCTGATGCTCTTTGGAATGAAAGCTGTGAGACACTGAGGTGACCATTACTCAGTCTTTTTAGCACTTGTTAGTGTGCACGATGTGCGCCCACTGTTGTGTTCAACCTTGTGACTCCCTTGTGAAGGAGGGATGAGTTGCACCCACTGTTTAAAAGGGGGAAGCCATAGTGCAGAAACCCAGATACCTCTGACCTAATTTTAATTGTCAGACAGTTAGACAAGTGGTCCCAGGCCAGCAATCCGCAATTCTTAGAAAGGGAGAAACATGTCCCTCCAGAGATTCATGGATTTAATCTCTTTCTTACGTGCTTCGGGGTGAGAAATGGCCTGTCTGTCTTCGCAGACGCTGGCAGAACCTGAACAGTCAGTCTAAATTATTAGACTTCAACTGAGACTCAGGGCTAAAATCCTAGTTAAAGCTAAGTCATGGCATTACCATTTAAGTGCTTCTCCCTCAGCCTAGTCATGGAGAATTGTGAGTGCTTCTAGGTTTTCCTCCAAATTAAACAAAGCCTCCAGACCATCCCTCATGTTGCCTGAGGAATGCCATGGGGATGGAGCGGGGAGACTGAGGGAGATGGCAAACAGGCTGTTCTCCTCCTCCTCCCTCACTTCCAACTTCGGCAGGGCATTTGTCCTCCTTTGGTGTTGGCTTGGGTTCATTGCCACTGGGGAGGCGAGCAGGGGTTGTACTTGATGTTTCTATTCCTATCTGCTTGCATTTGTGGATGATCCTGGCAGTGGAGACAGAAACTGCCCTCTACTCCTGTTGGAAGGGGACATAGCCTATTTTGCTGGGGAAAATGTTCTATTTAGCTGCCAGAGTGCTTGGAGGTATCCCAAGTTATTTCAGTAGAAATGGCACTAAAATATCCCTAATCTTCTCCCCCACGTCAGGATCTTTACTATTAATTTCAGTGACACAGTCATCATAGCTGAACCACTTGTTTTCTTCAACATCTCTGGGGACACCTAGGTGCAACCTAACCGCTAGTGAGTTTTGCTGGGGCGTGGAAGGTTTTGGGTTTTGTTTTGTACTCTTCTTGAGATATAAGCTGAACTTTCACGTTGTGGGGGAAAATAATCACCCGTGTGTAGGTAGTGCAAAGCAAAATGACAGCACCCTGGGACACAAACCACCGGTTTTATTTCCAGTCTGTGAGAGTCCTGACTGGGTTACACTGTTCATGGGTTTGAGTAGGAGAGCACTTCAAACAAAGAAACTTTAATGCTGGTTGCTTTTTCCTAAGTATTGAGGAATGCTTGCACAACCAGCTCACAGCAATGAGAAGTGCTGAGGGTCCCTGACCCAGTCCTTCCTCAAAGGCGGTCCCTTTGAGCTTTGGTTAGAAGAGTCGCGTGGTAACCTAAATGAAAGCAAGTCTCAATTAAGATTTAGTTTGGAGGCTAAAAACTGTCCAATGATTTAGTCTCAGGGATTAAGGAAAACAAAACCTTACTGACGGCTGGATAAAATTCACATTCCTTTCAATTGTGATCATCCTACATCAAGGAAATATTTGAAATGTTGGCAGTCTACTACGATATGCCTGTGAAAGTTATTATATGGCTTTAAGTAATATAAGAAAAAGGAACCAAGGGGTATAGCACAAATGTGTTATATAAATCTTAATTGGGATCACTGTTGCTTTTACAAAATAGTTTGATTGATGCCAGGTCCCAGTGGGTGACCTTTAAAAGAGACCACATCAAATGAAGGTGCAGAGCTGCAGCTCTCCACCCCAATGCTGCTCTCCTCCTCCTCCTCACTTCTCCTCACCAGAGTGCCTCTAGACAGCTATGTCATCTGTAGCCATAAAATAAATTGAAGAATGTCTGTCTCGCTAAAGGCAAAAAAGGAGCCCTTTTCTCATCTCGATTGAGATGGGCCACGTTCCTAACTGGGCTGCAAAGTGAGCTGTGTACCTGCACCAGGGCTTCAGTGACTGTAAAGTCTTCTCCTCCCTCACTTTGGATCAAGGTGTCCTGGGTTAAGAGGGATGTTTTTTATGGGGCCTGGCCAGGGAGCAACAGAAGTCCTAGCTCTATGCCACTTTGAGTTTGCCGTTTAATTAGTGTGGGAACAGCATAATTTGCTACTCATGTCTATCAACATCAAACTGTTAATGCTAGAGGAAGGAGTAAGTTTGATTTTCATAAGGGCTTTCTGAAGCACAGTTCTTCCTAGGAAATACCTGTGGGATAGTTCATCATCAGAGATGCTTCTTGCATCTTACTTATGCTCAGAAGAAGAGTTCAGCACAGCATGGAAGGTGTGCAGCTCACAAGATTGCTTGTCCAATATTTGGACCGGGCTGCAGGCGTCAAAACTCACAAATTGTGATAGAAAATCTTGCTCAGGCAATTTCTTTCCTTTTTCTTCAACAATGGTCTGTTTGGTTGCTGTTTAGAAAAACAAAATACTTTTTTGTACTGCTTTGAATACGAAAGATGAGCAGAAACAATCAGTGCTATTTTTACACAAGGGTGTCTTATTTTTAGAAAGTCATACAAGAGTAATATAAGGAAAAGTAAAGTCCTGCTGAGGTGTCCTGCATGAGACATTTAGAGATGCTGTACTGGCAAATGAGTTCATCTACTCACATAGAGATGGCATTGGTGGAACAAACCATTACTCAGCGGGAGGTCAAGTGTTAGTGAAAGCAGATTTGTTTCCTTGTGGCCTAGTGGTGAGTGAAGGGGATAGAGATGTGGGTGCTTCATGACCACCTACTCCTCTGTGGCCAAGTTCCTGCACCAGGGCATTGCGTGATCGTGTGCCTCAAGACATCATGTGAGACATGTGAAGAAATGATACACTGGTGCCCAGTGACTGAAGGCAGCCTCCCTCAGCCTATGAATCACAGTAACAGAGGTAATTTCTTGCAGTTCAGAGTATTTTATAAAATAAGATTCCTTTTCCCTTCTTTCCATGGCCACAGGAACGAATATCCTCTTCTCAGATGTTTCAGTCCCTAGTACTCCCTGTTACCCTCTAGAAGAGCCCTTTGGTCTCTCTCTAGTAGCAGGCAACCAGTGGAAGGAAGCCAACAGGTTTTGAAAATACCTTAGAGAAGGGGAAAAGTTTGCAGAGCTTAGACCACCTCTGGTTTAAGCATCTCTAAAGGCCACAAAATTCTTTGTAGCTTTCCCTGCTCATGCTTAATTCATGGATATTGCAGTCATTTCCATAACAAGAAGTGAGATCCAGAAACCAAGATTAGGCTTTCTCTGAAAGATAGGTAGAAGATGCAGCAATGGACGCTTGTTTGGATGCAGCTCAATGCAGTTGAGGACAGGAGGATATTGGTCAGTAATTGGGTGGAGGGAAGAGCACAAATATACATCTGGGTTTGATCCCTGCTTGCTCTTTACCTCAGGGAAGATGTCTATGCAGTATCTTGAGAGTTTCTCCAGCAAGAACACAGGGTGGATCAATTCTGGACCATGTTGCAGTTAGAGCTTTTTTTCTGACCTGCCATGTAGATGCAAACACTGAGTTTTAAATCAGAGGGATCGCAAAGATTAATTGAAGATCATGAATTTTTTCCCTATAATATACAGGCCTGCCTAAATCTTCTGGGAATCTCTTTGTTTAGATCTCTTTTTTACTGCTGGCAGAGGAGAACTCTTGATTTGGTCTTAGACAGGATGTCAGAGGGTCTGAGTACAGCCGACAACATGCTTCAAACCGAGTAACGGCATATATTACACCACTTGTTATACACTCACAGGCAGAGAACAGTCTCTGCTTTTCAGGCTGTTCCCCAGATGCTGCTGGGAGTGTTTTAAGTATTTGGCATTCATGACATACTCTTTGGTTAGTATTTGATTCATTCAACTTATTTTTCCACTGAGTAGCAAGAATAATAGTTTCCAGTTTCGATTCTTGAAAACACAACTTCAAAATTTCTTTAAAATGCCAATATTTGCTTAAGATATGCTGCTTCTGATAAGATGCCTGCCGCTAAGCTTGTATGCTAGAGCACTCAGAGAATGCTTTGCTCTGGAAGAGTAGATTTAGGTGAGAGAAAGCTAATGAAAGTTATTTTGTTTTTAAAAAACAACTTGTAACCTACAATCAAAGATGTTGTGAGTAGTCACAGAATCATCTTAACTATCATTATCAATTAGCTCACCTTGATTACCGGGGACAAACTCTCCAGGAGCAGAGAAAGCCCAGAAGTTTGGACTTAGAAGCACAGGCTAGAAACATAGTTTAGTGCTTTAGTGGGTGCTAGTGCAGCAGTCAGTCACATTTTTATGTAATAGCCCCTTCGAGTTTGTGCTTCTTTTTGGGATACCATGCAGATCAAAATGCACGGTGTAGTGGTAAGGAGAAAATTCACTTTTGAGGAAAGGGTAGGCAGAACGACTGGCAGAAGGAATTCATGGGGACTGTTAAGAGGATGATGGAGAAAGCCGTACCTTCCCCAAACTACTTCACCCTTCCTCATCCTCCTTCCCCCTTGAAACACCAGATTCCTCCTTCCCTATTTGCACTCCTCTCACCTCCTGTGTCACAGGCCTGAATTCTGAATGCTCCCACTGCAAGCTGTGTTGTCTCACCAGTCTTCAAAGCCTGGTCCCAACATGTTCATTTATCTCTGCTATCAGGTGCAGGCTCGCCCTCTAAGCCACAGTGGGTCCCTGGCTCTGAAGGAGGTTCAAAGTGTGGCTTCTCTGATGAAACACAAGTTGCTATTATCAGCCTTGCTTTGTTTTCCTGAGAAGCAGACAAAAAAATTCATGTTCCAGACACCTAGCCTCAGCACATCATTCCCATGCCCATCCTTGGCCAAGGCTTGCCTGCTGTTTATTTATGCTTTTACCAGTAGGGCTTACTTTTTTAACTGACTCTGTGAAGCAACATTGCTTCAGAAGAAGCCTCAGCACTGAGCTGGATTTTTCTCTCTGTTATTTCCTGGCCTAGAGAGGGCTGTCCTACCTGCAGCTGGTAGATATGGGCTTCAGCAACCTACAGTGAGGTTACTGAGGGTTGCTTTTACTACACAGTTAAGGCCACTACATAGGTAGGGCCACTACACAGGTGTCTCTAGCCTTTCCTTGTCCTCCTGGCTGCATATGGAGAGGTCTCAAAAAGAGAAGCACAAGGGAACTGTTCAGTGCAGTAGAAGCAATAGTCCCTCTTTAAAAATTCACAGGATGTTGCAAATTACTTGCTCTGAATTTATTCTACAAACGTTTTATCCAAGCATATTTTTTAACCCAGGAAACTCTTTCTTCAAATAGGCCAAAAGAGGATGGAATGATTCACTTTCTGCTTACAATGCACAATGTGATCCAAATCATATCCTATTGTCATATCCTATCCCACCCTGAATGGTGTATCTCAAAGATCCTGGACTGCCTGGTGTGGGTCAACACATAACATTTCCTGAGTGTTCATGCTTGGTCTCTGTGCATTCCCAGATCAGCTGTGAACAGCTGCAGAAAGTGAAAAAGAGGGGCAGGTAATGCTGACACAGATTTGTAGTTGTTATTCAAATAATGTTTGCAGATGCTTTTTTTCCCAATATTCTTTTGCTTCTTAAATGTTACTAGCATTAGAAAATACCTTGTCCAACACCACAAACTAGCAAAGCAGCAATAATTTTATGTTCCTTAGTCACTATAAGTTAAATAAAGTTAAATGAGTTAAATAAAGCAAGGAAATCTTAATTAAAATTCAACCCCCATGAAAATCTACAGATTAGAAAGCCTAGGACTGAATAGGAATGACCTAGGGATACCTACGGTGGAATCTGCACTTGCAAAGCATAATCTTGTCTGTCTTTAAAACTCTATTTTAAAATTATCTTTGAGCCCTCTTAAATCCTAGACCTCTATTTAGAGAACTACCAGTATGTCCTGATGCATCCATGACTGACTGAAGCAGATTTTACTGTATATACAGCAGTAAAAAGGAAATTAAAAACTTCCTGTCTGATAAATACAATCAATGATATAATTAAGAGCTGACAATCTGTTTGGTAATGCATAGCTTAGAGTGAGGATGAGCTTTTTCCAGCAGAGTGTATAATGTGTTTCCTCTTGGCAAATAGGAGGTGCATGGGTTTTGGTGCCTTCTTGGACAGGAGTGGAAACTCTGCAAATAAGCTCACTGCTGCCAGCCAACTTCCTGGTTTGGCTTTGGAAAGGAGGCAGGACTTCTCTGATTTCTCACAAGATGCATCTACATTAAAGAACTCATCAGCATCCAAATAGTCAGAGGACGTAAATTGCAATGGCCAGTCATCACCCAGAAGATATTATTTTGACAGAAAAAAAGCCTGCGAGAGTGAAAGAGCAAGCAATTTAGCCTTCAACAAGCAGAGATCAAATGAACTGGCAGGATTGTTCAAAAAAATCAAGAAGGTCACTGCATATCTAAATGAAGAGAAACTGTTTCTAGGCTTGCGGGTTCAGGCTCAGCTATTAGACAGTAGCACCTCTCTGAAGTGCCAGTGAGGGGTTTTGCCAGGCAGCACTTACCTTGCCAGGGACACCATTCCTAATGCCCTCCGAAAACCCTTCTCATCAGGTGTCTTCCATTCTCCTCAAGGTTAACGTAGCCTGAGGAAGCCACATCTGCTCA
>NW_010174286.1:43185-46544 GCF_000695765.1 Mesitornis unicolor | reverse complement strand
TAGGGAAAGCTTGGTTGTAGGAGCACTTTTTTACTCTGTCTCTCCTCTTTCTTGTGAAAGAAAGAAACCACAAATGTTTTTCTTCCGGTTTCAGTCATTTCCTCTCTGCTTGGCAAACTCTGGTTTTTGACAGGATCTCTCAGATATTCAGGCTGAGTGCTCCTTGAATAAGAGAGCCCATGGGGAGAGCTCAGTGGTTGTCTGTGGCTGTCTTTTAGGCACCAGATTCAAGGGAGCTATCCTGAGTAAAAAAATTCATTTTATTATGATGATTTACTTGGCAGTCCCAGTTCCTGAGGATATTTCTAACCTTTCTTCAGTGCTAAAAAACAGGTTTATAGCTCTGGGAAGTCAGATTTTGGGCCTTGAGCTTTCCACGCCACAGCCCAGAGGTGCTGTATATGGTGGCACAGCTGCTGGCTCCCACAGCTCAGCACCTCCATGGATTATGATCATGGCCAGTAAGAAGCACCTCAGTGTTTCAGCAGCCTCGCTCTTGTTATCACAAATTATTAAGAAGCCAAGAGCATGAGTTGCTTTAAAAAAATAGAGTTAAGGGATATTTGGGTTACTGCAGACAGAGCTTTCCTTCTCATGCAGGCAGGGATCGCGAGTTATGGAGGTTTAGTGGGCACTCCTTCAGTTTGGAGCTGGGACAAGGCCTGGCCATTTGTCTACACCCACAAAATGGGAAAGTAGAATTAGGTGAACAACCCCTTTCTTCAATGCCAAAATTCCCATCAGTCATAATGCAAAGAATATCTAGTGGAGGAGGGAGAATCTGTGTCCTCTGAGACGTTGCTGCAGATGTTTTGGTTGTCCTGACTACAGGTGCTAGTCATTTCTAGAGAAACAAGAGATGTAGTACAATGCTGGTAGTAGGCTTTTCAGTGGCTGTTTGCAGGACCTGAAGGGAACAAGCTGTCAAGCAGAGGATGTTCAACCACACTGCTCTTCTGCCAGCCTCACCAAGCAGGCAGGGGAAAATCCAATTAAATGGGAGAAAGGCACTAATGTCTGTCCTGCAAACGATACTGAGTAACAGATCTCTCCATAATGGTCAGTACTGAGGATCCAAACTCCACTCATTGCATGATGAAGCATGGATGAAGGGGGAGGGAGGGCGGTATGGATAGAAAGACATAAAGTGATGGTGTGAGTTAAAAGGAAATTTGAGAAATTTGTTAGTTGAGGCAAGATCCAAAGAGCTCTGTCAGTGAGTGGGAAAATAAGCCAGTCCTCTGAGATCAAAAGCAGTGGGCAGAGAGGGAGTGGGAAGCACCAGGGTCTGATGGGCCACCAACAAGATCACTGGAGTTAGCAAAAGAAAGAGAGGCGAGGAAAAGGGAAAGGCTAATTTAGTGCAGATCACTTCAGAGTGGGGTACTTACTGGAGTCCTTCCTGGGGGAAAGGAGTACAAAAGGTAAGTTTATTAATTTGTTTGCCTCACAAAGAACCCATTCAATCTGTCCCTAGGTCTATTCTGCTTTGAAAGAGAAAAGCAAATCAATCACCTTATGAAGCAAGTGCAGTTTACATTTTTATCTTTATCTAAACTGCATGTTTGTTAGTCCTAGTTTTTTCTGCCTGTAACACATTTTTAACACTGTCAAATATTTTTGATCTCCAGACTAATCGGCTGCTCACCTATGTAAATGCGATTGTTAAATTGCCTGTGGAAAATTTTGCTGAAGACTGGTCTTTGCATCTGAGCTGGGAGGACCTGGACCAAGCTCTGTGCTCACTAATGGCCAGCAGCCAGTCATGGCGGTCTCCTTCCTGAAGCTGCATTTCCCACATGCTTTGTGAGTACTCCATAAGTCTAGTATCTGCTAATTTATTTTGAGGGGGCAAGATCAGGACTTAAGGTTTGGGTCCACAAACGTGGATTGTCTACCTTGCCCTCATCCAGAGGTTATGACCTCTGCAGATCCAGCTGCCTGGCTAACATAGCTGGTCCTACACTTTGAGGTATGACCATGTGTCCCAAAGTGACTTGCACTGGCTTTATCCCACCCGCTCAGCTCATCAGCTGAGCTTTTTGGGTGGCTATCCCTGCTGCACTGGGCTGCTGTGACTGAAGTAAGGGTAAGTGCCAAGCTCTAGCAGCAAGGACTCCTCCAGCTTTTGCAGCTTTAGCTTCTCAGTCAGTGAACCAGGCACCTCAGTGCCTCTGTGGGCCGTGTTTGGAAAGCCTACATCCCGCAGAAATGAATCTTCCTTAGCAAAGACAGGAGTTGCAGCTATGTATTAGCTCTGTGGGTGGGTGTTACCTCCAAAAGACCAGGGCAGGTAGAAAGCAGAAAGGGTCCTCAAGCACTTGGAAACCCTAGAAAATCCAACTAGTTAGACTATATCAGACCTGAACAGGCTGAAGTTGTATTCTGATGAAGTATGAGTATTATCTTCTTAACCTGCAGAGTCCTCAGGGCAATCTGTGACATATTGACAAAAGGTGCCTCTTAACGGTGAAAACCAGTCATCTTTTTGTGTGCAGGTATCAGACTTTTCATGTTAATTTCTGCTGCACTGGGAAGATTGCCATCTTCAATGCTGTGTCAAAGGAGAGGTGGAGAATTTGCCTGGTCCTCAGAGGTCTCATCAGGGGTTTGTAAACTCTTTGCAGTAATTTCAAATAGTAAAACCCTGCTGGGATGTGGATAAATGCTCCTAGTGAAGTCCAATAATAGATATTTTACAGTAAATCCAAGGAAACATATCTAAGGACCCGCTTCCATCCAGAAATCCAAGGTTAACTTTAGATGAAAGGGAAGAACCAAATGTTTTTGCTGCAGTGTGTTGAGCACATCAAAATAATTGCTTGGGTTTTCCCATCTCCTTCAAGTCAAGGTCTTCATTCCCATCTTCTCATTTTCCTCAGCTGGGCAGACTGATGCTGTGTGTCCAGATTGGTGCTCCTCTTTTTTGGGTATGACAGCTGTGTGTCTTGTTATTTGGACTGGACATGTAAATCAGTTTGTCCTTCCATATGTGAAATCCACTATTCTCCAAAATTTTTGATTGAATAATAGTTCCAGGCTTACTTGTCCCAAAAAAGAAATTTAGCAGTCTTTCCGAGTTGGTGAAAAATGCCAACAAAGTGTTTGCTCAGATACCAAAAGAAAACAGCCTCCTCCTCTCAGGCAGCCTCAGCGCATTTCAGACTGCATCCACATTGCCAACATCAGCTACTGCCGTGTTTTGGTCTGCAGAATCTTCTCCTCCCAGAGAAATTCCTGGTATAAACACCAGTGGCTTCACTGTTGAACAATTTGCTGTCTATTAATTCTTTTACTCTCTTATAGCCTACAGTGCTCCTTGCAAAAGTTGTTTCCAGAGGTATTCCACCTTTAGAAGA
>NW_010174286.1:34487-43154 GCF_000695765.1 Mesitornis unicolor | reverse complement strand
CCTACTCAACACTTGCACCCCTGCTATAGTCATCTGTAATCGTTTTCCCTAGGTCCGGTGGCCATCTCTTTCTATTTTTTTCCTAAAGATACTTCTCTCGCCAGACTGTCTTCCAACAACCCCATGAATCTGTAAGTTTATAGCCCCCTTTGAGGTAATTAGTGCCTTGTAATGTTTAGACTCATCAAGTTTTGTCTGAGCTTCAGCCCCCAGAGCTGTCTATGTGTCTATACCCTGGTTCCTGTTTTACGTAAATTACTTTTACATACAGCAGTTGTTGCGTGAAATGTGACATGAAACAAACATTGCACAAAACGATGCAGCAGACTCGAGGACTTCTGTATCTTGCTCCTTTCCCATTTTCACTATCTCTGGCATGCAGCCATCATGGCAGGCAATCCTGTTCAGCCCCGTGCCCCTCTCAGCTGGGGTCTGCAGACCCTGAGCTGCTCTTAATTAGCTTCTTAGCTAATTAAGCTTAACAGAGCAAGCCTCTGATTGTGGCTTATTTGTGTCTTTTTTCTTTTTTTCTCTCCAGGAGTTGTTTTGGCGTAATGTGATGATGTGCTTCAGTGTAACCTGTGGTGAGGTTTGCAGGCAGGACAAATCCTGAGGGAGGGGTGGATGCTCCATCACAGCGTAAGCTGGAGGTTCACAGAGGTGGTATAGCTGGTCAAGGCAGTGGACTGAAAGCCAGAAGACTTGAGGCTCTTTTCCCAGCTCTGCCATGAAGTGTGATATTCTGGCACCCTGTTAATACCTTCTTTTTCCTCTTCTCCTTCACAGTATCAATGGCAGAGTTTCTCTGCATCAGCATTGGCTTTTGGCTTATATATTTTTTCAGCACTATTAAAAACTGCTTCCTCTCCTCTTGGCCTGTACATAAAATGAATACATTTAAAGTGATCCTCAGTACAAACCTTGAATAATGACAGCAGAAGGAACTAGAGAAACTTGGTCCTAAGAAACACAAATTACACTTCATGAGTGTCTGCATTTTTGTGCCTGTGTATCAGTGAGCTCTTGGGGACAGCTTCCTTTGGTTTTCCTGAAAAACTTTTGTTTCAGACAGATCTGTGTTGCAGGGGTTTGGGTCTGACCGCACCAAACACTCCAGAAAGCCCTTCCCTCTTTCACTGGGACAAAAGTCTACATCAAAAGAATCCCAAATGCAGAGATATTGAAACCAGGTACAAACTGTCTGCCTTTGGCATCCCTCTGATGTCCACACACTGAGTTCACTTCTCTGCTGAGGGAATGAAGCTGTCTTGAAGCATCAGCAAATACTAAAACATAAAACCATCCACTAAGTTTCAACTGGGCTTGTGTCAAAATGATGTGAAATGATAAGTCTCGCTGGGCTTACGAGTGAGGCTATAATAGTTGCTCAAAATTGTGCTCAGGGCATTAGAGATTTGCTGGCATATTCATGGCCCAGAAAGGAGCCTTTTACAGTAAATCTTGTCCCACATCTGGCTTGACATTGCAGTCTGAAAATAGGTACGAGTTAAAGAGTTTTGTGTCTTGCCAGGAAGACTTGGTATGTTTTTCACTCAGTGGAAACAGAATAGCCCAGACTTCTGTTGGTTTGGATGCTGACTAAAGCAGTGGCTCTGAAAGAAAAGGTAACAGTGGCTTCTGAAAATACACATCCAAGAGGCGGGTTCTGGGCATGGTCTAAGCAGTTGTGCTAAATGACACGCTGCTGGGTTATGCAAGGGTAAGCAGAGTCCTTTCTGATGCATCTCAGTGCCAGGGGGAATTAAACACGGGAGCAGTTTGCATGAAACAGCCTCAGCTCGATGGGCTGCTGCTGTCCTTAGCGAATGAGACGGGGCAGGGACCACTGAGGAGAGAAGGTATAGCACAAGCCGAGCCATTGCAACTGGCCTAATGGCCAGTTATTCTCAGGGTCCTGATTCATCTCCCACCTTTGGGATGCTTGCAGTCAAAAGAAATAATAAAAATAATTTACTCTAAAATGAGACACTGGGATCAGCTTCATAATTTATAGTCAGCTGCTCTTTAAATTCCTTTTTTACTGCTTTCTAACTGAAAGCTTCTGAGGCATGACTTTCTCCCAGGGCAGAGAGATTATTGCACTAAAATTTCTCTGGCATACTTTGTTTATCTGTGCTAAGGTTAGATTGCACAACACGCACTTCAGTCAATAACATAAAACCCCAGTACTATCTTTAGCTACTGCAAAATGTTTTCCCTAAAACAATGATGTACGTAACTGGCATTGCTTGAGCAAGAATTTATTACATTGGTTTAGTATTTTTTAGTGTAGTAGGAGGAAGGCAGAGCAGTAGAGAATATCTGGGAGTATATCTGAGTATATCTGAATATCTTGTCCTTTTTCTTGGTACTAGGAGAAGCAGCCAAGGCTGGCCCTGGGACAGTAGCAAACCTGACTCCGTAGATGACTGACTGCCAAGGCTGATGTGTGCACGTTGTTCTGACAGGACGGGGCTGAGCAGGGTGGGTGGGAGGGGTGGTTTTGGGGAAGCATCAGATAGTAGTGTGTGTGGAAGAGAAAATGGGAAACATGTGGATGTGACACACATTAAGGTCTGTGGGTCATTGACAACTTGGAGGTGCCCACAGGCAAAGGTTGGTTTTGACACCCCTCCAGAGCTGCACTTCTGGGCCAGGGCTGGTGTAGTAGTGGGTAATGGGGGCTTTAGAGGAAGAAATTGATGGAGCAGCCTGAAAGTGACTTGTGCAATCTCCATGCTTGATTTTTGTATGCAGGAAAAAGAAAGATGTGACTACACTGGTTGTGAACTAGTTGATCACAAGATCACCCTGAGTCACTAGCATGACCTTCCAAAGAAAGGGAAATGTGACCTCAACAAGAGTTTCCAGGAGAGGCATAGAAATACCAAAGCTATTTTGTAAAGCACCAAGAGATGCCATCTAGAAGACTAGTCGCTTACTTCCAAGAAAAATCAATTCTTACTGGGACAGATGCAGAGAGAGGTCATTAGGTTCAGTAGGTAGATGATTAGGGGTTGGGTTTTTAATGTTTTTTATGTATTAAAAAACCTGCTGGTTTGTTTAGCTTAGCATAAAAAAATCTTCAAGGGGATACAGATACTTCAGCAAATACACACCAGAAAAAGAAGAAAGCTGTTTAAGCTAAAGGAAAGCTCTGACACAAGAACAACTGAACCTCAAGGGCTCATATCAGCCCTGGAAGGAGACCTCTACCCTTGGGAGAAGCAAGAAAGGAGTATTAGTGTGATAAAAACAAACGTCATTTGAAGGTACAGATGGAAAGGCATTGTATGACCTGGGACAGGGAGGTCCTTTCCAATCTTATGTCCCCATTTGTAGCAGTGGTTACTATATCTGGTGGTGAGAACCGAAGCTTTTTAGTTGGTGTACAGTTTAACATAGGAAGTATTTAGGATCTTCCGACGTGTTTCTAGTGCCTTGTGCTTGCACAGTTTTGTGCTCCTGTGCAAAATGCTGTAGAGTGCCATTGTTCTGACTTTGCTTGGGGTTTATTTGGGCAGGGGACTGAGCTAAATCTCTGCATTAGGCCCGAGCTAGGTTCATATGGAGACCAGCTGTGAAGAAATGGAGAATTTTTGTGAAAGGCTGAAGTATGCATGAGGGCACTTGCAGCAGTTCTGCGGCTTGCATGTCGTGTTAGTCTTTGCTGTTTATTAACCCGTTGTTTAAAATTAATGGGAGTTGTATGTATCTTGTAAATGAACTTATAGGATCATTTCCAAAGTCTCTATCCGTTTATTTCCCTCCTAAGTAGAAACTAATGAGATCTGCAGAAATTGTTCATTGTAAATAAACTCCTTGACAAATATTGGAATTTGAATGTTTTTGTTTTATAAGTCAGTTGTAAATATTTTAGTCATCGTTCAATTGTTACCAGAAATAACTCAGTCCTGGAATTCACTCCCTGATAATATGTTACATCTTCCCGCAATGACTACATTCCAGAGGTCACATTCTGCGAATAGCTTTCCTAACTTAAATTACTAGCCAAATAGTCTAAAGGGTCCTGCATGACTGCTATTGTGAAACCCAGCTTTGCTGGTAGTCATCTGCATTTAATCACTCTCAGGGAAAAAAGTTACATGCAGTGCTTCTGGACCCATGCTTTTCTTATGAGAGTGCAGACCTGCAAGTTATCTTCATTATTCACATTTTAAGTTCGTGTGAAGGACATTTGTACCTCCCATTCCCAAAAAAACACAGTGGGGTACTCCTAATAATGACCATTCTTCAGTGTCAAGTTATACTTTGGCAATAGCTTCAATATTATCACCATGGTGCTATAAAGAAATGAGAAATATATCTTTGGGCTTTGTTTAGAACAGAGCCCTGGAGTTTTTATATATGTTCTTGTTTCTGTAATTTAAGAACTTGCAGACTTGGTAAAAGTTAGAAATCAACTGAGAGTCTGGAAACAGCACAGGTAACAGAAGGAAGAGTTATTCTTTAATTCAAACTAAAGTTATTACCCTCCTTAGGGCAGGATTCAATTGGCAGGCAGAAGGATGAGGGGTAAAAGGATGGTGGATGGGGGGCACAGATGGAATGAAGTTCTTCAGGAGACATCATCTGAATTTAAGAGAACCCTGTCACTGCATCTCTTCAGCATGAAAGATATTCAACTTGCTAAAAGAAAACTGCACAGGACTAAGGACCAAACCCACTTTCTCAGTTGTGTCACCTAATTCCTGCAGCTCAGTGAATTTAGTGAGGGAAATGGAAGGCAGAAAGGCAGGGCTTTGGCTCAGAGGTGACTGTGGCCCCTGAGAACGGAGCACCACAGAAAAGCATCGAGGAGAGCAGGGCATCACTAGTGGAAAAACACAGGAGATTCTTCCTGCAGTCTCCAGGGAAAAACGCTTATTTCAAGATCAGAAGAAAGCAATTATCTCTATTTTCTTCCAGGTAAAAAAAAAATACAAAATTCATATAAAAAATTATAAAATCATATTTTTTTTTCTTCAAAGTATAATTTATGATGAATGTACAAGCAGAAAAAAGGCTGATTCTGAACAGCCTATGTAACTTTTTTGTTTCCCTTATAACAGTGAAACAGTGGTACGATCCTGCCCATTTGATGAGAAAATAGGAAGGTGGAGGGTTAGGGTCCTTCTAGAAAAGACACTACTTTTCAACATTTTGCATGGAAAATACCGAGTTGGGCAGCATATCAAAACCTTCAGTATTTTGGCTGAACTTTTTTGAGTTTGGGACCATATGGCTTGGGTTTTTTTCCCAGATTGTAATAGTTTACTGTCTATTAGATGTACATGATGGATAATTCCATTTAACCCAAACCCTGATTTTTCCAAATAAAACCATTTGCAGTGGAAAAAGGTTTTATTTCAGCTCAAAGAGCAGGCAATGGGCCATGCAGCAGAGGACCAGGTACCTAACACAGCCTCAGCCCCAGCAGCAGGGCTTATCGGGGGATATGTTTTCCTTTTAAGCTTTTACAACCTCAGTAGTGTTTCTAACAGTGAGCAAGTAGCTACCAGGACTCAAACAGCTCTCTGGTGACTGTCATGTTCCTGAGGCTCTGCTTGACTGCAGCACGACTTTATATAGCAATTTATTCCTTAATAGCCACAGGGATCAACCACATGGAACAGCATCCTCGGAGCCGGCGCTGTGCTGGCTCTGAGCCTGTGAGCACCTCCCCCCCCCCAATTTCTCCTGTTACATCCTGAGGTCGCTCTCTTTGGAAAGCCCAGGCCTGCCCTGCCGAGCTCGGTGGGATCGATTACAGGGCAGCTGCTGCCAAACAGCTTCGTGGGGCTGCTCAGGAAAGCCTCTGTCCCGGTGAGGCTCTGCTTTTCCAGCAGACGAGCACTGAGGGACCAGTGTTGGACTGTGCCCCCTCGGAAGGCACCATAGACTGAGACATAAGGAGAGTTTTTTGGTTGTAAGTTGAGGTTTATATTGAGCACCAGTATTGCAGGGCAATACACATCAGGCTCTCAGTACACCCTGGGGGGTCAGTTGGGAGTTAAACCTTCAAGTGATGGGTGTCCTTAGGATCCCATTTACAGGGTTCTCAGGCATCTGTCTCCACCTGATGGGGGGCAGTCAGCTGAAACACCAACCCACGGCTTGGTGTGAGGAAGGGTTTTCTGCTCTGTGTGCCAGCAAGCATCTGACAAGCAGACATTGCTCTTTCCCCTCCCATAATCACTGCACAGAGGTGCAATGTGCAGTGATGGACAGCAGTGCTAGACCTGCTGAGGCCTTGGCCCCTCAACGCCATGGTTTGTTGTTGCCAGACTATTTGAAGTGGTCACCCATCAGTGTGTACTTGATTCCCACCAGGGAGGGACACACAGTGACATGTGCCTGTGATGAGTGGGCCAGGCCCTTGCAGTACAGGTTTTATGCTAATTTAATGCTTTTATGGTGGCTTTGTACTGATGGCAAGGTCTGCTCGGCATTAATCTTGCCAGTGCAAGGGTAATGATTAACAATTTTTAACCAACTTGAGCTGCTGGAATGATTTTATATCAGATCAGCTTTTGCATCCCATGGCCATGCAGTTTCATATGTGGGACTAGCAGGACCTGAATGTACTATTTCTCCTAAATGGTGCCCTGCCAAAAAAGGAAAAAAAAAGCAGCTCAGCTGATCATCTGCACTTGCAGAAAGAACAAGGAGGAGGAGGGAGAGAAACAGGACAGGTTTACCTGCCAGGACTGAGGACTCGCATGCAGCAATCCTAGGAGAGAGTTAACCCTGGAGCTCAATCCTGGATCTCCCTACCGGGCTCTCCTTTGCTTTCAGAGGGGCTAGCCACCCCCAGATGTAAGCCTGTTTGTAAAGGATGAGGGAGGGCAGAAGGAGCTTTTGTTTGAGGAACTTTCCAGAAAAAGCAGCCCATTAGATTATTATTTCGCTGTTCAGTAACATACGCTGCAAGAGAGAGGGAGTACAACATTCTCCAGATTAGGAAAGAGGACTTTCTGTGTTTTGAACTGATTCAGAGAGGCCCCTCACAAAGACTTCAGAACAAAACCAAAAATAGCTCAGTCCATTAATACCAAGGAAACACTTTTTTGCCAAGAAACTGCAATCCTATTTTTTATGCCCACTGGTTTTAGAAAGCAGACTTATAAGTCCCTTTGTGATGGGCCTCTTTCCGAGTAAAGAGCATTAGGAAGATCAAGGTTGCTTTGTACTTTGTTTGAAGAGCTATCAAATAGCAGCAGTATCAGATAATGTGGATTATCATCTTATAGCTCTCAACAGTTTTATGCATTTTAATTACTGGTACAGAAAGAGTTCTGTGGGACATCTGAGGCTCAGAAACAGACACTAATTAAACAAGCAATGTGTGCTGAGATCTCTGTTTCCCTGAAGTGTATCAACAACAAAATTCTCTAACAGGTCAACACAAACTTCCTCCTCTCCCTCTCATCTAAGCTGTGGGTACTGAACAGTGTAATGTTTTCATAATCATCTGATTTACGTAACAGCAGATAAAGTCAAAACACAGAAAGAAATTGAGCCAGAAAATCCACAGTGGCCATGCCAGTAGCTTTCCAGAATCCCTGATAAACCTCACATCAAATCCCCAGCTACAGCTTTACACAAAGAAAGCCTATTTTTCCCTGTGGATCAATGTTGTTACAAAAAAAGGTTTTTAAATCATGGGTAGAAAGAGTGATTTGTTCAGGGCAGTATAGAAACATATCCAAGGCCATCCTGGTCCCACTTCATATTCCTTCCAGTAGGTACGTGCTGGGAGGAGCATTACTGCAAGCTGAGCACACCTTAGAGACTTGAAAGATCATTTACTACTCACCTAAAGTCATCAGGAAGGCCTGGAGGGGTGGAAAAGGGACACTAAGTCATGATCAAGAATATGCCCAGGTGATATGGGTGAAGGGTTGGCAATTTCATCTGACTACTTTGTTCTTCTGTTGAAAAGATGATATTTTAGCTCCTGTCTGGTCTGCTGGCTCTGGGCTGGTGAACAGTGTTGCTTTTATCGGCCACTTCCAGTTGGATTGCACACTGGTTGTAGAAACCCAAGCATTAAATACAATCCCTAGGCCTCAGCATCCCATGTCTTGTTCATTCGCTTCCTTAACCGAGCTGAGTCCCCAGGGTCAGTTGCACACTCTTGCAATGGGTATTTAACAATACTTGATGTGACACAGAATACCACAGTATTTCCAAGAAAACAGCTCTCTGAGGCAGGCGGTTTCCAGTTGTGCACGTGTGTGCTTGTGTTTGTGTGCGTGCTTGCTATACTGTTCTCCAAAGCAGGGAGATAAGAATAGGATTATCCTGTATCTGGCAGCTACAGGCTTCTCAGACCTTTCTCTGAAGCATCTGGTGCTGGCTAGCATCAGAGACAGGATATTGACCCTTGTGTTTAAGCAAGTCTGGCAAATCCCATATTTCCAGGCACTGGACAGACACAGACTGTTTTCTGGTAGAGGATGGCTCATATTTCTTGCCAATGCTGACAGTCAAATGCCGCTTTCACATTCTCTCTTACTCCTCATACACAACCTCAGGCTGAAGGTCAAAGGGTGGATCCTGGATGTTCCCATGCAAGGAAAATCAATTTAGATTCACAAAGGACAGAAGAGCAGTCAGTGCAGAAGGTCACTGCATGGTCTCAGTTGCTCTTTGGGTTTAGAA